>NW_026731759.1:755000-807500 GCF_028476545.2 Physella acuta | reverse complement strand
TAGGTGAAAAGGCGGGACGGTTCCAATTTTGGCGGGATGGTAGCCATGTCTGTAAATCTTTCATGTAATCCATAAATGTGAGCTCTCTGTATAACCCTTTCCCCGGCAACATATTTGGTACCCTGTCCCCGGCAACTGGGTGGATCACACCCAAAGACTTTCTTATAGTAAATTCTTTTCTTTGTTCATTGTGGGGTGGGTAACAATACTGACACAGTTAAGGTATTCAGGGCATTGTGGCCATGGGGAACACAAGACATGTTGTTGTCAATGGGAGAGCTGTAATATGATACTACAGGTTGATGGGATTCTCAAGCAAGAGTTAACCTGTGGGTGGACACATGTAGTGATTTATACTCTTTGCTGGAGCTCTGACTTGCAGTTACAGACAGAACTGTAGTTTAGAGTTACAATATGTTAATGAAATGCAGGGGTAAGATTGCCTGTGGGAGGACCTATATGGTGATTTGTACTCTTTTAGGGAGCTCTGGAATGTAGATACAGTCGAGCATTTTAGTGTAACTTGACATTAACCTCATTAGGAGTACAAATGAGGACACAAAGGCAAAATAACTTTGAAAGTTGATACTGGGTAATGAATTGATCAAACTGGGAGTTGGGTGGGTGTTCTACAGGTTGTGACCTTGAGAGTAAGGTTTATAAATAGCCATAAACATTATTGAGAACACAACAGAAACAAGTCTTGAATGCTTTTGTCTAAACTCAAGGCTAATGATAAAGGAATATATTTGCCAGTTTTGGTATAGCAGGTGAAAATTACCAACAAGTTTTGAGTCTGAATTATCAGTATCAGAGGTAGAAGATGAAGAATTGCAGCCATCAGTATCAGAGGTAGAAGATAATCCTGGTTCAGTTTCAACCAGCTCTGATGACAAGGTCTACCCAATATACTGCATTTCAACTATCAATAATGTGTCAGCAGTTGGCACACATAATGAAATGAAACTGATGGTGCAAAGTGAAGAAAAAGAAATATTTTCAGGAAAGACAAAGTAACAGTACACTAGACCACTGCCTGAAGTGCTAATCCCAGGAAATTTATAAACAGCCTGACCCTAAATATTTCTTCTGTACATGAATACAAAAAATAATACAACCAATATTTGACTGCATTAGCAGGGATGGAGAGAAAGCAAGAGAAGACACTGGCACTCTGCAGAATAACAATTTAGTTGTATGTCAATTTAGTTCTAATTATTTAAGTTTTTGAAGGCAGAATTTTCTATGAAGAGATTCAGCAACCTGAATAATAACAGTCCATCAGGCTCATGGTATATTTGCTTCCATTATGGTAGATATTCCATACAAATTTAGCAGGGTGTTATGTTTCTGGACAGATCATTACTAATTGGGCAACTGGTTGAATTTAGAGATGGGAGTAGATTTATCCAATACATACCAAGCAATTCCGATAAGTATGGAATTAAAATATTTAGGGCATGTGACTAATGTAACACCACTAAAAGGGTGCCTATATTTTATCAAAGAATACTAAAGTTCCCTACCAGCAAAAGGAAATATCCAGTTATTTTAATTTTAACTAACAACTGTGCTCTCTGAGGTGCAAATTATTAGAACGTGTTACTGTTCTATTATTTTATTACTAAAGTTGATTACTTCAATCCTGTTTGATATTTTTGTTACTCAAATACCTTCAGATTGTTAATTTATAGTTAAACTTTGAAAATTTAACACAATGACTTAACCCACAATGAGTAAAAACAAATATTTAGAAGCCAGTTTATAAGTTATAAATATTTTTTCCATTCAAAATTGTGTACGGGTGTGTAAAACCCAGTTGCCAGGGACCGTATAAAAAAATTTCAAACCCTCATAAAAATTTTTTTTACGCATATTTTTAAAATTTACAACCTCCAATGTGTTCATCCCAACCACCTTATAGATAGGAATGAGGCCCAGAAAAATTTATAAAACGAGACTCGAGATATGAACAAAAATATAGCGACTTCGGGTCGATTACACCCAGTCGCCGGGGAAAGGGATAATTTGCATATATTCAAGCTTGGTTTTGCATTGTAGCCAGGCTTGAATGCTCATCACATGTGTATAAATGCCTTTTTTTATTACTTTCTCGTATATACGAAGTATAGAGAAAGTCTTGTAATCGTGCACAAAAATCACATGAAATTTTGACAGTTTTCACCTCTTTACACCTCAGTCCATCACATCTGGAGTATAGAGGACTTTTTTTAATCGGGCAAAAATTATAAATCCAGATATATCAAAATTTTGGTGTTTTATGCGTAATCGAGTCTGAAAAACTGGGCTTTGTAATTTTGTTTGTATGTCTGTGTGTGTGTGTAAACATGATAACTTGAGTACCGTTACAGCTAGGTTGATGAAATTTCATATATAAGTATTTTATCAAAATCGTAGATCCGTATCAACTTTTGAGCGATTTCTGATAACCGGAAGTGGAACTTTTTCTACTTTGAATTTTTCAAAAGCCTATAACTTGAGTACTATTTCAGATAGATAAATGAAATTTCACAAGTAAGTAAAAGATCCAATTCTCTACCTCCTATCAAATTTTGAGTAATTTCCGTTGATCGGAAGTAGTAATTTACGCTATTTCTGATTTCTCAAAAAAAAACGCATGTAAATTTATAAAGCACTGTTAATATTCCGCACTAATATGCATATTTTGTTTTGGCGATCGCTTGGTGCGCAATTCTTTTTTCTACAAGATTCTATTCTATTTTAAAAGTTTAAGTAATTAAAAATCATGTCTATATTCCGGGTTGCCATCCCATGTAGTGTTATATAAGAATATTCGAGAAAGTTTAGGGGAGATGACTCCTGGTTTATTCTACTTCAAATCTATATCTTGGCATCACCTTATCGACATATAAAACATGGAGAGCAAGTTTCGTAGACTAGTAGTCTTAAAGTTCATAAATACATTGTATCTCATCACAAGTTTCATTCTCAAAAAAACTTCAGATGTCTTGCAAATGAATTTGAAAAGGAATCACTTACTGTTTACTATTATCAATAATCAGAGCTACCAAACACTCATTTCACTCAACAAGGTTTTTATATGCCAAATAACATTGGAATCTTCATTACAATCAACATCTACTGTAAATGTCCCATAACCATAGCCAATAACTTGTATTTGAAAGTGTGTTTTCAGAATCCTCTAGTTCAAATCAATATCTTACTTCAGTCTCCTTTTTCAAATCTCACGAGGACGTTTGATTGTCCTCAAGAATTGAAATGCCCCAGTCTCACCCCTCATTTTCATCATGAAATTTTGAATCAAATTTAATCAGTGTGTACATATTAAAGTAGCCTACATAATGATATCTGAATTTTTACTAACTTTCAGGCTTAAAAGCCTAGTAATTCAAAATCAGCTCAACACTGTAGCTCATTCTTACTAGAAAATAGTTGTGCAGAATAAAACACTTTTTAATTTTGAATAACATTGTACAAAAACCATATAAGATGGATGAAATATCTTGACCTTCTGTGAATGGGTACAATTTTGGCAACATTTAGGACAATTTTCAGTAAGATATTACATGTGGTAAAAAAATGGAAACATAATATGTTGCCTATAGCATACATTTTCTTTTGGAAAATATGGGGGTATACCACAATTTATGCCTAGATATCATAAAATAAAATGCTTTTATCAGTTTTATCAATGGGTAGGCCCTATAGGCCTATATTAAATTATATAATAATCTTTGCAGTCACTGTCTTAGTGGCATATAAACAAGGTAATCGAAAATCAGCTTAGGGTTGAAATTATTTTTAGCAAAAAAGTAGTTGCGCAGAATAAATATTATTAAATAGGCCCCTATGACTTTTTAATTTTGACAAACATTATAATGACAAAACCACATAAGTTAAGTAAAATATTTTGACTTTCTGTGAATGTATAGAATGTTAGCAACATTTAGGACAATTTTCAGTAAGATATTTAATATAGTCTAGGCTAATAAAAATTTGGCAACAGATTGTGTGTTGCCTATAACTATAAAGTTACTATAAACGATGCTGGTTTGAAATTTTTAGGGAGGTACCCTCTTTGTTAACATAATTTTTAATAATCTTTCACATTCACTCCAATTATTGTTATCTTACTCTTTTACTAATATGATAAGCTTGATCCTAGTGAATTTTCATTAAAAAATAGGCCTACCTGCTAATTAAAGTTTTTTGTTCATGTCCAAAAAAATAGGGAAGAAAAAAATTGGGAAATCCCATAGGCCCTAATAAAAAAAAACCCGAAAAAACTCAAAACTGTCATCTTACCTAAAAGAGCAGCGAATATGCAAAACCTGTTAGGGTTTAAATTCATACATTTTGCTATTTCATCCATTATGTATTCTTTAGTCTCTAATGATCCTTTGTAAGTCAGTTTAAGATTGTTTGATGAGAAGTATCTAGGTGGATCAAATATTGTATAGATGGATTCTTGAGCAATAATACCCTGGAGGCTATGTTCTCTACAAAATCTTATTACTTCTTGGTGATGATCTTCCATTGAACAGGCAATTGTCACACCAAGTTGTCTTAATGCCATTTTGAGTGCTTCTTTTAAATACACAGGTTGATTCCACCATACCTTAGGAGGTGGTGTACCTTTATTTGCTATGTGTCTAAGTACATATCTAACCTTATCACGCTGTGAAAGTTGTTGTGACATCCACTCATTAATTTTTTGATTCTCTAAGGCTCCATTGAAAAAAACAACCAATTCCATGTTTGCACCGTGGCATGCTTGCACTAAGTTGGCAAGAAAGGAAGTCATGCGATTCCACTGACCTCCGCAAACCCAGTCAGAAAAGTATCCACCATACAACCTATCCAAACAGCTTTCGGCATCAACAACAACACAAAATCTTCCGCTAGTTCCTACCTGACCTACTCTTGCAATAGGTCGTCTTTTAGGAACAAATGTTCGTGCTATCTTTAACAAGTCAACTGAAACACAAGCGCTTGCACATTCAGTTTCCAGGAATTCTTGGAAATCTTTAATGCCCATAACTGTTTGCAAACGTTGTCCCAGAGGGGAAATATTCAATTAATTACAATAATTAAATACGAAACTAGATATATAAGCCAACGTTTTAAAAACTTTATGTAAACACAAGTCCAACTCCAAAGTAATAATATACACACGTGTGACACTTCGCCGGCTATCCAACAGTCACGTGATGTATCATTAAAACAGACCCGGATGGTAAAATTGTGTATAACTATGCGCTCTTCGTTAGCATAGGCTAGGCTAACATGTAAAAATTGTATTAGATCTATGGGTTCAATCGTTTTCTCCAACATATTAGTGGCTTGTTGTTATAATAATAAATAATTCTATGTGAATCGATACGTAAATTCTAATTATTAGGGTTTCTTTCGGACATTTTGCTCCGCGGTGGGGAGGCAATTAACACTTCCGGTAGGTGGGGGGGGGACAGTGGCGTAATAACCATGTAGCCAAGGTGGCGTCCACGGGTCCCGGAACTTGATAAGTAGATAAATCGAATGTCTGAAGTCTTGATATTACTTTTTCGTATACAAAGTATAGACAAAGTATCGTAATCGTGCAAAAAATAAATAAATAATCGAGATTTTTGCAAATCTCAACGTTTTACACCTCCCTGCTGGGCCGGCGCTACCAATGAGACGAACTAGGCGGTCACCTAGGGCGCTATCCGGTGCCCTTCAAAACGGCCTGGGACAATTCGGCCCCGTCAAAACGGCCCCGTTAAGATGACCCCCGACAAAACGATTCCGTCAAAATAGCCCCGTCAAAAGGGCCCCGACTTATTGGCTCCCGTCAAATAGGCTCCCGTCAAGTTGACTCGCGACATATAGGCTCCAGAAAAATGGGCTCCCGACATTTAGGCTCCCGACAAATGGACTCCCGACATATTGGCTCCAGACATAAGGGCTCACGACAAATGGGCTACCGTCAAATGGGCTCACGGCATATTGGCTATCGACTAATGGACTCCCGACTTATTGGCTCCCACCCGACAATTGGGCTCCCGACCAGAGCCGGCGTTAGGGGGTGGCAAACTGGGCGGTCGCACCAGGCCCCGCGCTTGAAGGTGTCCCGCGCTTCAGCACTGTCATTGTTGTCTGAATTTGTTTGTAAACTTAAATAATTGTTGCTGAATTCAATTGGGGAAAACTAAATGGTCGAATGCCGACGTTGTTGATTGTTATAAATGAGACCACGGTTGATGTTAGTGAGTTATCACCCACCTGAACTGGGACAGACCGTAATTCGATACAAAAACAGTGTGTGTGCTGGGTACGGTTGCCTCGCATTTGTATGCGGACCGATGAAAACGTCCTTTTAGTTAGTGACCTGATGAACGCTAGTCCTGACTTTCTTGTTGTAGTTGTCATATATGTACTTGTCTTGGTATAACAAAATTAACATTCAGTTGCGTGCAGAGGGGGTGGGAGGGGGGAGAAGGCCATCCATGGGGATCCAAATAAGTGGGGCACTAAATAGAGTGATTTATTATTTTTTTTTGGGAAATAAACCGGGAATCTTCTTCTTCTTCTTCTTCGTTCTTAATTATTAGTGTTGAAGGGGATCGAGATTTATCTGCCAGTGGGTTTGAACTCGAGACTTTGTTCGAATTTATCAACCATGAGCTTTTTGCCGACTCGACCACGCCTCTAACACAATTAAGCGTTACGTGTCAACTGGTTATGCGCCATTGAGGCCATTGACTCCGATTTCAGCCTGCTTTTCTTTTTGGATTTGCTTCCATAGCCTTTGTCCAACCAAGAACAAACTACAAGGCAGCAGTTGTTTAGTTTTGGAGTTGTCTCTCCTAGAAGAGTGGCTGTCCCCAGCTAACGAGCCTCATCTGCCCGAGGGTTCGAACTCGAGACTTTTCGGTTTAGCAACCATGAGCTTTACCGACTCGACCACGCCGACCCCTAAACCGGGAATGATCTCCCCTAAACTTTCTCGAATATTCTTATATAAAACAACAGCGGATGGGAACTCGGGATATAGTTATGATTTTTAATCCATTTTAAATTCTTAAACTTTAAAAAAAAAATTTCATAAAAAACGTTTTAATAACAAGCTTTTATGTAATGATGCACTAAAAAGTAGAAAATAAATTATACACTACTATTTAAATTACTATAAAGAAAAGCGTGGGTCACTTTAGTACTTTAGTACCTATTGGATACCTTTACTAATATTTGAGAAGAGACCCTAGCTTTTCTTTATAGTAATTTAAATAGTAGTGTATAATTTATTTTCTACTTTTTAGTGCATCATTACATAAAAGCTTGTTATTAAAACGTTTTTATGAAAACAAGTTAATTAAAAAGTCTACTGACATTTAAGCGCAATTTCCTTATCTTATGTTATCTAAAAATAGCTCTGTCGTAGCGTAAATCAAGAGCAGGGTTAGTAAAACCATTGGTTAAAATACATGTTTTATTTACAATAGAGTTACATGACTAAAAACCATTGCGCGCCTAGCTACTGAACGTGATGACGCAGCCATTGAACGTGATGGCGCAGCTATTGAACGCGATGACGCGTGTGGTGTGGTTGGATAAAAATACCTACTAATTCGGTCCAAATTTTAATTAATTAAAAAAAATTTTTGTGACCGAACGAAAGGATATTTTTGAAAACTTTCTTCGGCAATATTGTTCTAAATTATGACAGGAATCGATTGGTACATGTTTCAAGTCGCTAAGTGGTCTGGTTGCCGAGATATGGGCCAAAAACTGCATTTTTTCGAGGGTTTTTGGCTTTTCCGGGAAATCCATGAAAGAAACCCGGAATTTTTATGGCCTATGTTCATCTTCTTAACTTGCTTAACATAATTGCTTTCTAACTAGTCGTCGATATTGCTTCGTTGAGGAGGAGATACGACTTAAAGCTGCGGACACACATTCATCCATTCATCCATCCAGAAATGACGGGTTAATAAACGCAATTCTCCAGAATGGAAATTGCGCTAAAAAATTTTAGAACTTTACATGTTTTATTTACAATGGTGTTACATGACTAAAAACCATTGCGCGTCTATTGAACGTGATGGCGCAGCTATTAAACCTGATGGCGCAGCTTTTGAACGTGATGACGCGTGTGGTGTGGTTGGATAGACATGCCTACTAATTCGGTCCAAATTTTAATTTATTCATAAAAAACTAATTAGGCATCCAATTAAGTCAAATTTAGTTTCAATTTGCATTGTCTTCATGTCTTGACCCACGTGTCAAATGTGAATCGTATCGGTCAAGTAGAAGTGACCGAATTTTCACTCCAGCGTTTCGATCTAGACTGACGACAGACTGTCGACTGACGACTGACGACAGAGGAAGTGAGTTAAATAAAAGCTTGTAAAAATAGAATAGAATCTCATAGAAAAAAGAATTGCACACCAAGCGGACGCCAAATAAAGATGTTCATAATAGTGCGCAATATTATTAGTACTTTATAAATTTACATGCGTTTTTTTGGGAAATCGGAAATAGCGTAAATTAGTAGGTCTACTTTCGGTCAACGGAAATTCTGCAATCTAGTCCGTATGTTTGTGTGTGTGTGTGTGTCTGTCTGACTGTCTGTCTGTGTGTAAACACGATAACTTGAGTACCGTTACAACTAGGTTGATGAAATTTAATAAAGTATTTTATCAAAATCGTAGATCCGTATCAACTTTTGAGCGATTTCCAATAACCGGAAGTGGAACTTTTTCTACTTTGAAACTTTCAAAAGCCTATAACTTGAGTACTATTTCAGACAGATAAATAAAATTTCACATGTAAGTAAAAGATTTAATTCTCTGCCTTCTCACAAAACGCATGTGAATTTATAAAGCACCAATAATATTCCGCACTATTATGCACATTTTATTTGGCTTTCACTGTGTGTGCAATTCTGTTTTTTTTCTACGAGATTTTATTCTATTTTAAAAAGTTTAAGTATTTAAAATGGATTAAAAATCATGTCTATATGCTGAGTTGCCATCCCCTGTTGTTTCATATTATAAAATTCGAGAAAGTTTAGGGGAAATTGTTATAACTGGGTTCTGTATGTGTACCGCAGCTATGCCGTGAGAGGGTAGAACTACCTGATCCAATATTATATTTCAGTACCACTACCATTTCATTGTGTCTAGCCATGCAACAGTGCATCTTGAGACACGACGACATCAACGCTTACAAATGATTTGACAGAATGACATTGGTTACTAATTCTATTTATTGCACAACATAACACGAACAAGACTACTTGAAGCTTTTTCCCCGGCAACAACGATCTCACACTAAAACGTCACTTTCTTGCGTACCGCGTCACACTTTCACTCGTTCAATATTATCGCTTCGCACCAGCATTCATGCGCACTAATTTGTCTAGTCAAACATACATCATAACATTACCCCCCTCTCCCTTCATGCTAATCACATTAGCTTTATTAATTAAATCAATAATCCAACATTCTGTTTTACCTAACAATAGCAACTATCGTAGCATTCTCACATAGACCTTAAAGACTAAACAATTTTCACTAATTCTTGAAGTTTCTGTTTAGTTCATGTCTCCGCGCGACAACCATATTTTGACGATTCTGCCAAGTATACGTCTCAGATCACCAGTTGGGTGTACATCCTACACTCACACTTCACGTAAAGGCCAGGATTTCATACAATGTCGATCATATAATAGACCTTAAACATCACATCTGTTCCACTGAAAAGAAATTATTTTTAGGGGAAAACAACATGTTACTACTAATCGGTTATCATTATCTAACATAGTCTCTCTAACCTAATGTATTAGACTTAATCTAATGTAGTACCTCTTCTGTTAATTACGCTACATTATTTATACAATAAATCACATCTCACGTGTTAATTTAGTACTAAGTAATTAAGTAACCACATCAAATTTCATAATTCACTATATCACCTGCAATATGCATCTCATGTTACAATGACATGTACCAATAATAATTCTTAACATCTTCAGTAACCAAATACGATATCACATAGAGGAGTATTTTCCCTAGAACCCCTTAAATCCATAACCAGGTACTCGGTACATCCTCGAGCTACCCACAAAAAAAATCTGACTGCATCCTCAGTCTTGAAATCAACTAACTACCGATGAAGCAACCGACCAACGAACTATACCCCTGCTGGCCGGGTGACGACACCAAATTATCCCAAATCAGCATTATACTAATCTACTGGGTTCCTTACGCTAAGAAAGCAAACCTCATAGGATAACATATCATCACGTATCATACATTGAAAATCATATCATTATAATAAATCAAATCCAGATCATAGTGACATCATCTTGTCAACAACATAACACCGCCCTCAAACCGGCGTGCCCACATTAACTATAACAATATCAATTATCACTAATACTGATGTCTTACTTATCATACAACAACCCTCATCAGCATAACACAGCACTGGGCTCATAATATCTACAGCCCCTGCTTACTTAATCACATCAATTTTTGGTTCCACTAAGACGTAATAGAAACAAATGTAAATGCCTACTACTTAAAAAATATTTGAAGATGTACTACTTATCTAATTTGTAGAACTTGGGTATCATCATCGGCTTCATCACACAACACCCTTCCCACACAGTCCCCTTGTCCTTTACAACACACGTCCTCACAGCACGGTCATCACATGTTCTCCCCACACGGTTCTTCATGGCACGGGTCCTCCCAACATGGTTTCTCACAGCACGGGTCATAACGGCATGGGTCATCAGAGCACGGGTCTTCATACATGTCTTCAAACACGGGTCTTCTTAGCACGGATCTTCACACACGAGTCTTCAACACGGGTTTTCACGCTGGGATCTTCACACACGGTTTTCACAATAACAGTCCATATATCACAGAGACATAGTCCGTACGAAAATTATATCGACGAAACTTGACTGATTAGACAGTTATAGCGTTTTCTGACTAGATGTTATATATCCGCCGACTAGCTTCTAAGTGCTTTTAAGCTACTTCACCTTGTTATACAGATTCAAGCTGTTCCAGCTGCTTCACGTTGTTATGCTGCTCCACCATGTTATAACTGGGTTCTGTATGTGTACCGCAGCTATGCAGTGAGAGGGTAGAACTACCTGATCCAATATTATATTTCAGTACCACTACCATTTCATTATGTCTAGCCATGCAAAAGTGCATCTTGAGAAACGACGACATCAACGCTTACAAATTATTTTACAGAATGACATTGGTTACTAATTCTATTTATTGCACAATAAGAAATAGACATCGGACAGCTTGAACAAACGATACTAAAACTGGACAACCTAACCCTAACATAACACGAACAAGACTACTTGAAGCTTCTTCCCCGGCAACAACGATCTTACACTAAAACGTCACTTTCTTGCGTACCGCGTCACACTTTCACTCGTTCAATATTATCGCTTCGCACCAGCATTCATGCGCACCAATGTGTCTAGACAAACATACATCATAACAGAGATCGCTCCCGGTTTATTTTTTCAGTACTTTAAATTTTATTTAAATAAGAGTTGCATGACTAAAAACCATTACGCAGCTAATGCACATGATAACGCGCGCATAATAGTGCAGAATAATTGGGTAAGACAGCCTACTAAATTGGACACAATTTTAATTAATATAAAAAATAATTATGCATCCAATTAAGTCAAATTTAATGTCAGATTGCATTGTCGTCCAGTCTTGACCCACGTGCCAACTTTGAACCGTATCTGTCAGTTAGAAGTGGCCGAAATTTAGCTCGGGCGTTTCGATCTAGAGTGACGACAGACTGACGACAGATACAGACAGTATGTTAAATAAAGCTTGTAATAAAAGCTTGCACAAAAATTCTTTTTAAAAAAAACGTTTTAATAACAAGGTTTGTTAAGAAATTACGCGACTAGTTCTTTGTATGTTTCTTACGATTCTCTCAACTTCAGCGTGAAAGACCAGATAATTTTACTTGACTGTAATTGTATTACATCTTGCCTGGATCCACTATGTGAAAGAGAAATAAACATAATTGATTTTTGTATCCCTATATGATCAGTAAAATAGCATACAGTCGGAGCGAGTGAGTGGAAGGCGATACTCATCGGCGGGAATTTTTAAGAACTAAGAAAAATATAACAGAAATGTAACAAGGGTAGGCTTTATATATTTAAAATTACCTAATACACATGTTTACTAGAATATTAGTATAATGTACCCAATTGATCATTCTCATATAGTTAAGCCCACTAGACCAAATAAACGAAGAAAAATGGTAGAGCACGACGACTGCTACTGCTTTGTTCATTCTAGAATTTCTACCAGGCATCTCTTTGGGGAGGGGAGGGGGGGGGGGGGGGTAGAAAAAAGTCTACTTCCCCCCAACCCTCCCCCGATCGAAAACATATACTTTTACCATTGTCTGTCTTCTTAGAAAATTTAGTCCGCCCTCCCCCCCCCCCCTCCACCCGAAAATATCAAATGTCCCCAACCACCGGAGAAAAAAGTCTCGAGGAAACACTGCTACAAACTACCCTCAAAACTCAGATGAGACTTTTTTTTGACATTACAAGTGTTTTTTAAAAGGATGACCCATCTCATAAGCAGTTTTCAGTGGCGTAGGCAGGGGGGTTAGGGGGGGTCATAACCCCCCCCCCATAGACCCCTCGGTATATATATATATATATATATATATATATATATATATATATATATATATATATATATATATATATATATATAGTATGAGGGGGGGTGCAAATCGAAAGTTTGAGGGGGGGGGGTGCAAATCAAAAGTCTGAGGGGGGTGTAAATCGAAAGCTTGTCCCCGGGTAAAAATTGGACCCCCCCCTGAGACGATCCTGGCTACGCCACTGGCAGTCTTATTGGCGTTGAGTAAAGTTTTACGGAACAAATATCATATACCGTAATCATTAGATCTGTTCCGGACTGTCGCGCGCGCAAAGACACATACAAAAAAAAACACCAAAAAAAAAATACATACATAAATATATATATATGTAATGTAGTGAATTTGTTAGGAATCAGTCAATTGTGCCTAGTAGCACAAGAAGAAAAATTCTTATCTTAATAAAAAAAATTTAATATAGGATGAAAATTGAATGAACTATTAGGCCAAGCCCAAGCTAGACCTTTAATTATAATATCTTGGTGTTAGTTAGGAGCAAGCCGATATTATGGAAATTTACTTTAATTAGGTGTAGGCCCCTATTTGATGATATTTTTACGTTAATTGCGCGTTTGATGTATTATTGTTTAAGAGCAGCTTATTGATGTTATAAGTAATTTGTATTATTGTTAAGGGAATTGTCAGTGGTTTCATGTGATAAGGGAATTTTCACAGGTAAGCGCTAGAATTCGTGCCGAGAGCAAGGTGTCATCCGAGACGCTCGCGGGTGGGGTATATAAATCAGCGGTTGGAGACACGACGGCCCTAGCCGCTTATTTATGCAGCACGCGTGTTGGCGCTATAGTCTTTTTAGATGCGCGCTTCACAGGCAATTCCCGGTCACGAAAGATAGTCAAATAAAGATTTGCAGAAGACGACTTATTCTTCTTCATTTTTTATCGTTTGTGACTGAGAGCGAGAAGAGAAGAAGAATATTACATTTGATGGAAGCAAGAACATTACAGTACTAGCCATCGGTACCCGTTACACGGGCAATTCTGGTGACTTTTAGCTCTCTTCTCATTACAAAAGGCTACCCGGTTTTTCTTTTAGGTATTATCTCCGGGGAGCAGCATTTAAAACTTTTCGGGGGAGGATGTGGGGGATATGTGTATTTGTGTGCGAGTGTGCGAGTGTGCGAGTGTGTG
This sequence comes from Physella acuta, assembly GCF_028476545.2. Classification (NCBI taxonomy): domain Eukaryota; kingdom Metazoa; phylum Mollusca; class Gastropoda; family Physidae; genus Physella; species Physella acuta. The sequence continues at coordinate 793,626 of NW_026731759.1, read as the reverse complement.
TGTGTGTGGGGTGGGGGGGGGGGGGGGTAGCGGATATTGGTTTATCTATATTTTTATGAATTACTTTTTTCAATTTCATTCGGATGTGAAAGGGGAAGAAACAGAGTTTCTCCCAGGCATCTCTTCTGAACGATTCGTATGTGCCTGCCTCTCACTATTCGACAGAGACAGAAGTTTTTTCATAAACATTATTTTAAAATATTATTTATTTTCAATTATTTGTTACAGTTTTAATTTTTTTCTTTTTTTTGACTGCCTAGGTTTATTAAATATGTTCGATACCTGTCCCAACTTGTCTAGCGGCGAGCCAGACTGCACTATTTACGCTAGCCCGGAACGGCTAGTGCCATTTGCTTATCACACCTTGTACACGAAGAAAACCTTTCTTTACGTTTTGTAACTACATTTCTCTGTGTGTATGCAATTTGAAAAAAATGCCAAATAATTTTATTATTTTGAAACATTTTTGTTTATTGGTTATTAATACATTATGACGATAAGAAAATAAATTATGGGAAAATGACAAGTTATGGAAGAAGTTTGTCGATTTAAATAAGGTGATGCTCGCCACCCTACCGATATTTTAGAATGTGCTGTAGAGTAAAACAAGTTAATAAAAAGTCTAGTGACAATTTAAGCGCTATTTCCTTAATTAATTTTTTTGTGACCGAACGAAAGGATATTTTTGAAAACTTTCTTCGGCAATACTGTACTAAATTATGGCAGGAATCGAATGGTAAATGTTTCAAGTCGCTAAGTGGTCTGGTTGCCGAGATATGAGCCAAAAACTGCATTTTTTTCGAGGTTTTTTTGGCTTTTCCGGGAAATCCAGGAAGGAATTCCGGGTATTTTTTTGGCCCACCATCATCCTCGGAATTCGCTTAACATATTTTCTTTGGAACTAGTCCTCGATATTGCTTCGTTGAGGAGGAGATATGACTTAAAGCTGCAGACACACATCCATACATCCATCCATCCATCCAGAAATAACGAATTAATAATCGCAATTGTCAGTATGGAAATTGCGCTAAAAAGGTTGGGAACCCGTGCCCTAGATCGAAACGCCGGAGTGAAAATTCGTACACTTCTACTTGATTCACATTTGGCACGTGGGTCAAAGCATGAAGACAATGCAAACTGAAATTAAATTTGACTAAATTGGATGCCTAGTTAGTTTTTTATGAATAAATTAAAATTTGAGCCCGAATTAGTAGGCATGTCTATCCAACCACACCACACGCGTCATCACGTTCAATAGTTGCGCCATCACGTTTAATGGCTGCGCCATCACGTTCAGTAGTCGCGCAATGGTTTTTAGTCATAAAACTCTATTGTAAATAAAACATGTAAAGTACTGAATTTTTTTTCATAAAAAACGTTTTAATAACAAGCTTTTATGTAATAATGGACTAAAAAGTAGATAATATATTATAGACTACTATTTAAATAACTATAAAGAAAAGCGTGGGTGTCTTCCTTAACATTAGTAAAGGTATCCAATAGATACTAAAGTGACACACGCTTTTCTTTATAGTTATTTAAATAGTAGTCTATAATTTATTTTCTACTTTTTAGTCCATTATTACATGAAAGTTTGTTATTAAACGTTTTTTATGAATTTTTTATTATGAATATTTTTTATGATTTTTTGCAAGCTTTTATTTAACTCACTTCATCTGTCTGTCTAGATCGAAACGCCGGAGCGAAAATTCGGACACTTCTACTTGACCGATACGGTTCACACTTGGCAAGTGGGTCAAGACATGAAGACAATGCAATCTGAAATTAAATTTGACTTAATTGGATGCCTAATTATTTTTTATGAATTAATTAAAATTTGGACCGAATTAGTAGGCATGTCTATCCAAACGCGTCATCACGGCAAAAGGGCGTTATCACGTTCAATAGCTGCGCATCACGTTCAATAGGCGCGCAATGGTTTTTAGTCATAAAAACCATTGGCGACGAGGATAAATAATCCACTAGAAAGAGCATATGCTTACTTAAAAGTAGCTTGCTAGAGCATATTGGCTAAGTATTTCTAGGATAATGGCGCTGTATGGCCAAATAAAAGAATTTGATTCGAATGATGAAACCTTTCATGATTATCTAGATAGGTTAAGCTTTTACCTTGAAGCTAACGACGTGACGATAGAAGCCAAAAAGAGAGCTGTTTTGTTAACAGTCATAGGGCCTCAACAATTTAGGCTATTAAAGGACTTATGCGCACCAGCTAGTCAAACTATCAAGAGCTTTAACGAGCTGAGCAAACTGCTAACAGACCACCATGCGCCTTTACCATCAAAGTTCCTGTGTAGAGCCAGATTTGACGGTAGGACTCGTCAACCAAACGAATCAATATCAGAATATCTTGCTGCTTTACGTCATCTAAGTGAATTTTGTGAATTCGGAGACACGCTGTCTGACAGACTATGTGAAAAGTTTGTGACAGGTGTAAACAGCCCTGATGTTCAAAGAAAGTTGCTTCTCGAGTCAGATCTCACATTGGAAAAAGCAATACAACTAGCAACTTCATTCCAGCAGTCATCCGATGCGGCGAGATCTCTAACGCCTTCAGAGATCCATGCAGTAAACAGCAGGTTAGTCAACAAACACCAACCCCATCAGAGCATTTCAACTTATGCTAAACAGCCTGCACGTTCAAATCTTAGATCTAAATCTAGTAATAATTATCAAAAATGTCATCGATGCAAAGGTCCCCATGCATCTCATCGATGCACGTTCAAGTCTGCAACTTGATATAAGTGCAGTAAGCAAGGTCACATTGCCAAGGCCTGCTTTGCAAAGTCTTCGTCTGTTGCTAAATCTAGCCAGTCAAGACAGTACCGCAACCAAAAGCAGTACTATGTTAACTCTCACCAAGACTACCTAACCCAACCAATGAACCACTCTACCTGTGAAAATGCTCAAACTGATTCGCAGCCGGATTTCAACCTGTTCTCTGTGTAAGCCCGGCTAGGGGGGGGGGGGGGGGGGGGGATACCTAAAATCTACCCTTCTAGGCTTAACTAACTAATCTGTCCGGTCAGTGCAACCGTGGTAGAACCAACAGTGGTTAAACCCTAACCTTAGTCTAAATAACAACAAAAAAATCTTTAACAAATAATATAAAATTTATTTAGCAAAATATGGAACCAAAAGTTATTATAAAAAAACTAGAGTCTAGATAAAATAAAACACTCAAGACATACAAAACAAACAGAACTCAACGAAACAAAACACCCAATTTCGGACCACCGTCCTAGAAAGAGGAAAAATAAGACAAATAAATTTAAAATGTAAAAAAAAGGTTATACACAAGACAGTAAGCTGACACAATTGTCAGCCTAAACAAGAGGCTCTCATAAATGAAAGTAAAATCTACAATAATCCATGACTAAACCCAGGCCATCGTGCTACCACGTGGTCTGGATAAAACAAACATTGAAACTTCTCAAAGTCAAGACTAAATAGATCTAGTATATAGTCACTTTGTATACAAAATAAGCAAACAAAAATATGGAAAACATAATAAAACACTATAAAAATAACCCTACGTTACCATACACCACATAAACGTGACACAGAACCTCTTCAACACACAGGCCTCGACATTCCAGCCGAATGTCCCTCCCTGTCGACACACCACATTCACGAACAAAGAAACCAATACTACGAACAAAGAAACCAATACTACGCACAAGAAAATAGTCCCTAATACAATAATAAGTAACATTCAGGATATAAAGCCAAGTGGAGCCACACTCCAAAACAAAGTTTGCATAAATAATAACATCAAAATATAAGCAAGACACAATAACCAGGCTATCAATCATTCTAAAATAAAAAATCATATCAGCGCCATAATAGCGGACTACTTAACTAAAAACCACAACAATCCTAAAAGGAACACAAAAAGTGACATTCACCTTTTTAGTTACAAATAATTATAATAACAGATAAACACACTCCAGCCGCTCACATACACGCCCCTTAAAGCTTGCGGTCACCGCAAGCTAAATAACTTGAAAAAAAATCAGCCCACAGGGCATAATCATAAATGTTACAAAAATACAAAAACTTTGCACAATCACAATTTTTGCAAAACACCATTTTGCAAAAGAACTTGCAAAAAAATCAGCCCACAGGGCACAATCATAAATTTTACAAAAAACAAAATTTTGCAAAAAAATCAGATGATGTGGCTGTAGCAGCCGGCGGTACAACTTTGACCGGCCTTGGGGAGGGCGGTTGAGCCTTGGGAGGCACATATCTCCTAATCTGTGTGCTGGCCACCCGGCGGGTGCCAGAAGGGCCATCTTTCTTTTTAATGGCGTAACACCCGCCGGTGATCGGAGGTAATTCGACCACGACATAAACTGTCGGGCCGTCCAGGTCTGCTATTTTGCGTCTGCCAAGTTGGGGTTGTCTCAGAAGGACCAGGTCGCCTATGGCCAGTTCAGCTACAGGTGCCTTTTTGACCTGTTTGTCCTTCTTGCTTGACTCTGTCTGGGGGCATGCCCCAGCACCACCACCTGGTGCCTTAATTAAGGATGGGTTAGGTGGAACCATTGCCTCTAGTTCCTCAGATTGGTCCACCTTTACACTGGTTATGCTGGCGCGTAGGCAGGATGTTGGGCCTGATACCACTGACGGATCTGGGTGAAAAGGTTGGTCTAATGGCTGTACCACCTTGTCGTCCTTCATTCTGGGGTCTTCTTCCGTCGCCTGAATAGTTGGTACACTCTTGGCAGGCACCAGAGTCCTTTCGCGGGGGCGGAGGACCTTGTCCCCTCGCCATACCTTCGGTGTCACTTGATTCGCTTTGGGCACATATTTCTTTGCCATATGGCAATGACGGGCGAGGTGACCCCTCTGGTGACAGTTATAGCAGCCCTTTGATTGGACCTCCGTGCGCTTGCGAGGTGCTTGGCGCACATTGGACAATTTGGTGTCCCGCGTAAAGTGCTTCAGCAGAGCAGCAAGCTGCTCGGTGAGCCTGTTGACTTTGTCCTCCAGCTTGGACCTGAACGAACATTTTTCAATGGGCCTGGCATTTATTGCTGCCACGTAGGCAGGTTCAGCAAGAGGGTCCTCGTCTCCAGACCATCGAATGGCCGCATCACGTATGGCCAGGAAGGGGATCTTGGGGTCCCGGAAAATCAGCTCATGCAGATGGCGTCTGACTGTGGCCTGGCTCAGGTTTTCCACAAACTGGTCTCGAAGAAACCCTGCATCAGTCTGTGGGACCTGCAGGGCACTCTGCCTCGTAACCAGGGTCTTGAAGGCCCTGTGCAGTCGGTGCGAGTAGGCCCTCACCGACTCATGTTGGCCCTGTACAACCATCTGAAACTGGGCCATGAGCTGCGGTACTCTCCTCTTCTCGCCGTACACCTCTCTGAGGAGCCTGAGGGTGGCTTCTGGGTCATGCTGCAGGTCATCACCCCTGCAGCTCAGCTCCTCTCTCACCGCTTCCCCCAGGTACTGCCAGAGGAGGTCCTTCCTCTCTTCTGCTGAGAGGTTTCCCCTGGCCCTCCAGAGGGACTGGACCTCTTTGATGAACCGGTCCACCTCATAGCCATGGCTGTCCCCATGAAACTTCCTGATGAGGATCTCCCTGGGTGGAACGATGATGATTGTTGGTGCCACCTCCGCCATCTCGTCCGAATTGGGTGTTTTAAACAACAAACGGTTCCTACACTAAACAAAAACTAAACACAAATGGTTCCATAAAGGGCCTATCAAGAAACAAAAATTTATCTAAGCTACACTAGCCCTAGTAAAAAAACAAAAATTTAGCTAGACTAAAGCACTGACCCCACTCGTGCTACCAATTTGTAAGCCCGGCTAGGGGGGGGGGGGGGATACCTAAAATCTACCCTTCTAGGCTTAACTAACTAATCTGTCCGGTCAGTGCAACCGTGGTAGAACCAACAGTGGTTAAACCCTAACCTTAGTCTAAATAACAACAAAAAAATCTTTAACAAATAATATAAAATTTATTTAGCAAAATATGGAACCAAAAGTTATTATAAAAAAACTAGAGTCTAGATAAAATAAAACACTCAAGACATACAAAACAAACAGAACTCAACGAAACAAAACACCCAATTTCGGACCACCGTCCTAGAAAGAGGAAAAATAAGACAAATAAATTTAAAATGTAAAAAAAGGTTATACACAAGACAGTAAGCTGACACAATTGTCAGCCTAAACAAGAGGCTCTCATAAATGAAAGTAAAATCTACAATAATCCATGACTAAACCCAGGCCATCGTGCTACCACGTGGTCTGGATAAAACAAACATTGAAACTTCTCAAAGTCAAGACTAAATAGATCTAGTATATAGTCACTTTGTATACAAAATAAGCAAACAAAAATATGGAAAACATAATAAAACACTATAAAAATAACCCTACGTTACCATACACCACATAAACGTGACACAGAACCTCTTCAACACACAGGCCTCGACATTCCAGCCGAATGTCCCTCCCTGTCGACACACCACATTCACGAACAAAGAAACCAATACTACGAACAAAGAAACCAATACTACGCACAAGAAAATAGTCCCTAATACAATAATAAGTAACATTCAGGATATAAAGCCAAGTGGAGCCACACTCCAAAACAAAGTTTGCATAAATAATAACATCAAAATATAAGCAAGACACAATAACCAGGCTATCAATCATTCTAAAATAAAAAATCATATCAGCGCCATAATAGCGGACTACTTAACTAAAAACCACAACAATCCTAAAAGGAACACAAAAAGTGACATTCACCTTTTTAGTTACAAATAATTATAATAACAGATAAACACACTCCAGCCGCTCACATCTGTGAAATCAATAAGTCATGCTCCCATCAATGTACTAGTTAATATCAACGGTAAGAGCATCAGCTTCCAACTTGACACTGGAGCATCTCTAACAGTCATCACAAAGAAGGACTTTGACGCTGTCACAGGAGGATCAGTGCCTCTACAACCATGTCACAAGTGTCTAACAACATACACTGGTGACAATGTTCCGGTAATAGGAGAGTGTATGGTTCATGTAAGTTATAATGGTCAAACTTCCTCTTCTTGTGGTTGAAGGAAATGGACCACCATTACTAGGTAGGAACTTTTCAACTGGTTAGTTGATCTTAAGTTAAACTGGGAGAGTATATTTTCAGTAAACAAAGCAAGAGAATCTAGTTTTACTTCAATAGATAAAGTAGTATCTGAAAATGAAGGTGTTTTTGGTAGTTCAGGATTACTAAATGATAGGACAGTGAAGATAAGCATTAAAGACACAAATCCAAGATACTGCAAAGCTAGAGTTCCACCTTATGCAATGAGGGATAAAATTGAAAATGAGCTAAGTAGATTGGAATCTAATGGCATCATAAAGAAGGTAGACTATTCCGATTGGGCAACGCCCATTGTGCCAGTGTTAAAGAAGGATGGTTCTGTAAGAATTTGTGGAGACTAAAGTTACACTGAATAAGCAAATAGAGCTAAATAAGTACCCTATTCCTAACATTGAGGAAATGTCTTTGAATTTGGCAGGAGGAGACAAATTCACTGAATTAGACTTTAGTCATGCTTACACTCAACTAGAACTGCATCCAGATTCAAAAGTCTATACGACAATAAACACACATAAAGGACTCTACCAATATGAAAGACTATGTTGTGGTATATCATCCAGCCCTGGAATTTTCCAAGCTGTCATGGACAGTATTTTTAAGGATATTCCAAATGTTTGTGTTTACTTTGACAATGTGTACATAACTGGTAAGAATGACACTGAACATCTCAAAACACTTGATAAAGTCTTGAAAATAGTTGGTGAAAAAGGTTTAAAGATAAACAAAGATAAATGTCAATTCATGCTGACAGAAATTAGTTTTCTTGGTTACATTTTGAGCAAGCAAGGTCTCAGACCTCAACCAGAGAAAACAAAAGCCATTAAAGAAGCACCCAAACCTGAAAATACCCAACAACTAAGAGCTTTTTTGGGCTTAATAAATTACTATGCGAAGTTCATAGGGAATCTGTCTGATAAACTATCACCACTGTAAAAGCTGCTGCAGAAAAATGCAACTTGGCACTGGGGTAAACAACAAGATGCTGCTTTTAATACAGCAAAAGAAGCTTTGTCTTCTGACACCTTACTAACTCACTATGACCCAGGGAAAAGACTTATCTTAACATGTGATGCTTCACCAGATGGTGTAGGAGCAGTGTTATCCCACATAGATGAAAATGGCGACAGACCCATTGCTTTTGCCGGTAGATCTTTGAACCAGGCTGAGAAAAATTATTCTCAGTTAGATAGGGAAGGCTTAGGCATCATTTTTGGTGTTAAGAAATTTCATAAGTTTCTGTTTGGTAGGGAGTTCACCATCTTTACAGATCATAAACCATTGCTAGGTTTATTTGGGGAAAACAAACCCCTACCTGAGCATGCCTCACCAAGAATTCAAAGATGGGCTATCACACTAACTGCATACAATTATGAATTGAAATACAAACCTGGATCTGAGAATAGTGCAGATAGTTTTAGTCGTTTACCTTTAAAAAACCAAAGCCTTAATTATGTACCAGAAGATGTATTTGTTCTTTTCACTATCATGGATAACTCCAATATAAATGTGGAGAAACACAAAAAGATGAGTGCTTGATAAAAGTATATGAGTACTGTAAGAATGGTTGGCCTGAAGAGTCAGTGAATGATGATTTAAGGGCATATAAAATAAGAAAAATGGAATTAAGTCTAAAAGATGGAGAAGATGCAGTCCATTATCAGTCAGAGTTGCCTAAACAAAGTATTTGTAACTTAATAAATGATTATGGTGATATGGCAATTTCAAATGCTTTTAAAGAGAATACATTAGTAAGAAGGAATGTGATCATCAAACAACTTTGCTAACATCATTAGCACTTACAGAAACTAAAAGGGTAACATCAAAAGAAAAAAAAGATTTTTGCCATTTAATACACCCACTTCAAATACTGGATCACAGTTGCAAATTGATATGGTCCAGGATAGTACTTTTAAACAGTATTTTAGGTTACCAAAAAGCACTATCAGATTACCTGAGAAAATTGATCAATCAAAGAAATCTATGTCAGTTAATGATCTGAATAATAGCATACTTTCAGATGCCAATTCAAAAATAGTTCCATTAAATCATGACAAAACATCCATTGAAAGAGAATTTGGATTTAATGAGAATGTGTATCTGAGAAATTATGGGAGAGGGGAAAAATGGATGCCAGGTCAAATTATTCAATGTACAGGACCTGTGTCTTATAAAGTAAAAACAAATGATGGACTTATTGTCCGTAGACACGCAGACCAGTTAAAAATAACTTGTGCAGATAATAATTGTGAATCTGTCAATCCCACCAAATCTGAACAGTTCACACCAACTCAGTTTGTTCCACAACCAAGTTCTGTTGATATGAGTGAACCAAGAGGTCTAGAGTCAGAAAATGTAAATTCTGGAATTAATGATTTAGATCCTAGACCTCCTGAGATAGAGAATCCAGATGGTCAGAATCTTGAGTCACCAAATCAAAAGCCACTGAGAAGGTCAAGCAGGACAATCAAAGTCCCAAATAAGTTAGACCTATGATTTTAAAGGTCAAAAGGACTTTGACATCATTGTTTTGTATTTTAATTATGTTGTAACATATTGTGCATTGTTTGTAAGGATGTAATCTACCAAATGATTTAAATCATGTAATGTTCATGTTACAATATAATTGGTGATTTTGGAATACTATCATTTGTTCTATTGAGAGATGTGTTGTGTTTACTAAGGGTAAAGGGATGTAATATATTGAGAATTGTGAAGTCAAGGGAACTCACTCTTCTTGTATTAGTTTTATATTTATAATGTGGTTATGAGTGATGTCCCTTGTATATTGTTGTTCCTCTTCCGGTTTCGAATAAAGACAGCTACATGCTGATGGCTTCTGTGTCCGTTGTATTCTAATCTATTACAATATTATCGGGGCATCTTTATTATGTTCATTGCATCCGTTTTCATTTTGATGGACGTAACGGCATTCGTAGAGTGATTAAGCACATAGCCTATTAATTTTTTTAAAAATTCTAATGATATTCTGTATAATATTCATGGCCATGTGGATTTTTATTTTTAAATAGTGGACGGTTAAATACAAACGTTAAAGTCCGTACTGTTTTGATACACTGAGCCGAGTTAAGTTCATTCTAAAGTTGTCCTGAAGTCTCACACGTCTTAATTACCGGCATTCACGGCCGCCCGGGTGTACCTTCGTGAAACACATAAATAAGGTGTAGCTAGCTGTCACTTGGTTCCAGAGGCGTATCCAGGTTTTTTCGTTGTAGGGGGAGCGAAAAGAGCAAAAAAAGGCGCCGAATTTTTAACACGTTCTATATTCGTGTATTATATATATATATATATATATATATATATATATATATATATATATATATATATATATATATATATATATATATATAATTATTAGCTGTATGTCTTTACTTCGCTATGATGTAAAATAAATTGAAAGTAGCACTCTGAAGAAATAAACCGGGAGTGATCTCCCCTAAACTTTCTCGAATATTCTTATATAAAACAACAGTGGATGCTAACTCGGGCTATAGACATGATTTTTAATCCATTTTAAATACTTAAAGTTTTAAAAATAGAATAAAATCTCGTAGACAAAAGAATTGCACACCAAGTGAACGCCAAATAAAAAAGTGCACAATAGTGCGCAATATTATTAGTACTTTTAAAATTTACATTAGTTTTTTGAGAAAAAGTAGCGTAAAATACTACTTTCGGTCAATGGAAATGACTCAAAATTTAACAGAAGGTAGAGAATTAGATCTTTTACTTACATGTGAAATTTCATTTATCTATCTGAAATAGTACTCAAGTTATAGGCTTTTGAAAAATTCAAAGTAGAAAAAGTACCACTTCCGGTTATCGGAAATCGCTCAAAAGTTGATACCGATCTACGATTTTGATAAAATACTTATATATGAAATTTCATCAACATAGCTGTAACGGTACTCAAGTTATCGTGTTTACACACGGACAGACAGACAGACATACGGACAGAATTGCAAAGCCCAGTTTTTCAGACTGGATTACGCATAAAACCTCTTAATTTTGATAAATCTGGATTGATAATTTTTGCCCGATTAAAATAAGTCCTCTATACTTCGGATGTGACAAAGGACTGAGGTGTAATACGGTGAAAATTGTTAAAATTTCATGTGATTTTTGTGCACGATTACAATACTTTCTCTATACTTCGTATATACGAGAAAGTAATAAGAAAAAACACACAATGTAGGCCGACAAAACAAAAATTGTATCAATCTAAACAAAAAAAAATATACACACACTACAACCAAAAACAATGAACGTAACACAATATGTTTTGTGATTCTTGTTTAAAAAATTATTACATTATAATTCCTGGGAAATTATTTAAGACAAGTGAAATACGGCAAATAGTTACTCTCTTAATATAAATATGTATATATCTACACATTTAATTATGAATGTCATAACAAATAAATAATTACTTAAGAATATAATAAAATTGTTTAACACCATTCGTGCTTACGAAATGTTTTTGTCTATAATGAGACTTCAATATATCGTCATCATAAATGCTAAAGTATTACAGCATAATGAAAGTTTTTAAAATCAGAGTTGGTATAAAACCACGCTTTTCGATACAATGGAAAAACATTCGGAATAACAGCCTACTGATGCAGCTGTTGCTACGTGTTGCAAACATAGACACTACTATACTAGTACAATAATGCTTAATTGCTGCATGAAAAGAAGTCTTGTGGTTTACATAGTTGTACCGACCAAAAATATTTTTTTTACAAATAATCAACTTACAAATATTATTGTTTAAAACTTTGAGTTTAAAAAGTTTCCAAAAAGGCGCCACTTTGCTGAAAATGGCCAGAGGGGGAACGGCCGCTCCCCCTGCTCCCCCCCCCCCCCCTGCGTACGCTACTGCTTGGTTTCCTCCCAAACAAACCTCCTATTGTAAGACCGCGATGTTGATCGGTAATGTAATACGTGGACGCTCTATTAGTACGGCCAGTGATCTAATGTAGCACTCGAATCTGGAGACTTTTTCTTTTGGGTTTTCCATCCGATAAGCATAAATTTAAATGCACAGTCTGCGTGATCCTTTACCTCACCCCACCAACTTTCACCAACCCAAAGCACATACCCATTATCTTAATTGGGGGCACATAATATAGACCGAGTTTTATTTCAACTAAAAGTAGAGCCATCTGTAGAGTAATTGAGCCCAAATTGATGTAATGAAATGTGGGGGTGGGTTCAGGCCATGGTCAACATTTATGGATTTCCCCCACCTGAACTGGACAGAAGGCGTTACCTGGGTGTTAAATTTGGGAAAACACGTCCTAGTTGTAGTTGTAGGGAGGGTCTGACATAGCGAAGTGGATGGTTTGACACTGACCGATGTTTTAGAGTACCTAGCATCACAAAATGTGAAACATCTCTTGTTCAGGCACACTCTCGCCTGTATTAATTGCACTATAGGAATTCCCAAGCAGGCCAAGAGAAGTAGCCTATAAATAGAGGCGTTACCGTTGTCCCGCACGGTAATTCGAAACCGGATGAGACTCTATTGTAGGGAAAGGCATACTCCCCCTCCCCCCCCCCCACACACACACCCGACATGTCCCCCAACTGTCTTCCCGCCCCGCAGTTTCACCCATTAAAAAAATTAGTTATTCATTCCTTGGGATTTAGCCGTATTCTATGTTTTCATCTTGATAAGTACAATTTTTTAAAATGCTTTTCTATTTGTATTAACTTTAATTTTTAATATATGTATATGTGTGTGTTTATATATATATATATATATAGGGGGGGGGGGGCTTCTTCCGCTTGAGTTTGCCCCGGGCATCTACATAGGTCTGCACGCCACTGATGTAGTATTTAAATTTTACTATTTTCATAGACATAATGATCTTAACTGAGAAAAATTGTAGGCCTAAGACTAATATCTACAGATAAAATAAACAATTAGGCTTAAATGGATCGCACGTAAATGACGTCATACTTTTCCCGATGATTTCCCTCTTACCCCAATGGTCACTAAAAGCCACATCGTTGATTTCATATCATTTCGCAGGTCTACCATACCTCAACCTTTAATCACAATTTCTAACGAAAACGATTATGTTCTTCAACATTTTTAAAATTATTTTTTTCTATATTTTTAGTCCAACGTCATTTATGAGGAAATGGACGACCTAATAATTGACATGTTTATCAGTACAAAAGGGTTTAAATGTTGGACTTCCCAAACGTTTTTGAGGTCTTGGATGTACATATATAGCCTTTATTTCAATTGAATTTAAAAACAAGAAGGCTGCACATTGTCCTACTTATTTTAAACAAAACAGCTATGCTATGTTTATTAAAAAGTCAATACAATATACATATGAATAGACATTATTTTGTCAAGGGAATCTACTCTAGTTTTTGTTTGGAAAGATGGTCGCTGTTCTTATTTACTACTAGAAATCTAGATCTAATATTTAAACACCTTGTTTAAAGTTAGTTTATAGTTTCATGATTTTTAAAATAGTTTTGGCCATTGATTGTTGTTAAAAATCAATTAGGCCTTTTATATTTAGTAAAATTTGACATAAACATTGAATCTACTTATTTATAAAATAGGTAGGCCTAATCGATTGTTTTTTTATAGGCTTTAGACTTTAGGGTAATCTATCGTTTTGGGTACGTAAAATCGCCCGCGGCTATTAATGTACGAAAACGTTACCTCATTGTCAAGGCTGTAATAGAAGTATATTGTGATATGTTTGTGTCAAATATTATAGATAAATGAATAATAAACCTAAATCAATGGCTAAATATATCAATATAGGCCAGAAATTAACTTTAAACAGCTGTGTCTGCAAGCAAGATTTGCTATATAAACAGCAGCCATTTGTAAAATAGAGTGACTTCCGCCTGAATCTCGCGCTATATGTCTATAAAAATAAAACTTTAACAAGATGGCTGCTATAGTAAATGAGCGTGGTTGCATCTGTTGGAAACATCGCTGGTGTTCATTTATTACTGAAAAGTTTTAATTCAAATGTTTAAAAACAGGTACATAAATGAAACAAGGAAACATTTTTGTATTTTTCAAAACATTAATCCTCCTCAAAATGTGAAATAATTATTAAAATGTAAGGAGTCACCTGTTTTTCACATTACTAGTCGCGGCCGATTTTACGTACCTAAAACGATAGATTACCGACTTTAGTTTAGGTAGCCCCCCCCCCCCCCCCCTACGTAAACTTTATTAAAATCGCCCGCGACTAGTAATGTGAAAAACAGGTGACTCCCTAAATTGTAATAATTATTTCACATTTTGAGGAGGATTTATGTTTTGAAAAATACATAACTGTTTCCTTGTTTCATTTATGCACATTTATGTACCTGTTTCCAACAGATGCAACCATGCTCATTTAGTATTTAGTATTTACTAATCAGCCATTTTGTTTATTTTTTTATTGTACATTTATAGTAGTTATAGCGCACGATTCAGGGGAAGCCACTCTAACTTACAGATGGCCGCTATTTATATAGCAAATCCTGCTCGCAAACACTGGTGTTTAAAGTTAATTTCTTGCCTATATTGATATATTTAGCCATTGATTTAGGTTTATTATTCATTTATCTATAATATTGGACACAAATATATCACTATACTTCTATTAAAGCCTTGACTATGAGGTAACTTTATCATACATTACTAGCCGCGGGCGATTTTACGTACCCAAAACGATAGATTACCATATATATATATAGTATGGGGGCATCTCCCTCTTATATATATATATATATATATATATATATATATATATATATATATATATATATATATATATATATATATATATATATATAGGCCTATATATTTGTATATATATATATATATTATACAGGCCTTAAGCTTATTAATTGACACGAGCTAGAAAGTATTCGAGAGGCCCATTAATTAATTTAAAAATCATGCACGGAGTAGTTACAATTAATATGGGTATAAAATCCTGTCTGTCTGGGTTTTTTTCGGACTTTACTAAAGATTTGATGTATTTGATGTTTATAATTTTTTCGGTAACCTAATAAAAATTTAAAAAAAAGCAAAAACAATTTGGTTTTCACGTTTCATTACTAGATAATTGATTGGATTTTGTTAGTTTAGAATTTTGCATATTGTTAAAAATGTATGTTTCTCTTTTGTTAAATACACAAGATTTTTTACATGGAAGACAAGTTTTAGTTTTTGTTTAGGCCAGTCATAATGCTAATATTCACATTTTAAAAATTGACTTTCCCAGGCTAAAATAGACAAAACCCAATTTAAGCTGCAAGTTGGTTATACTATTTATTACAATATCTGTAACCGTTGGCCAAAGGAGCTAACTAAAATAGATCTAGTTGATAGAAACAATTGTTGTTAAAGTTTTATGAAACAAAATTAAAAAGACTAAATTATCAACAATAGAAAAAAATTCAAACAATAGACAGCTCTTTACTTCGGAGTTGGATTAGATTAATTAATAATACATTTTGCAGGTAACTTCTTTTGTTTAATTAATAGTACAACATTTCAAATTGCTTTTTCTCTCTATATTTTCAGTAATTTTTTATTGGTTAGACAAGCTATATAATATTATATTCAGATCTGTATGAAATTGTATAATTTATTAATATTAGGTAAAAGTACTGCATATTATGTAATACTAGCCGTCCCGGCCAGGCCCTGCTCTGGCCTCTGTGAAAAACCTATCTGT
Source organism: Physella acuta (assembly GCF_028476545.2). Lineage (NCBI taxonomy): Eukaryota > Metazoa > Mollusca > Gastropoda > Physidae > Physella > Physella acuta. The sequence goes on along the minus strand of NW_026731759.1, from coordinate 777,747 downwards.
AAAGAACCATGACATGTGTGTTTTGTGATCAGCATATACCCGGCATTGCCCACACTAACCACAACCAACCAAAACCAAAACACAAATAAAGAAAGGAAACATAACATAAACGCAAACACTAATACAAACAATAACACAAACACAAAGAAAAAAAACACAAACACAATGACAAAGAAAGAACGAAAACGAACAAAATCAAAACGCAAACCCAACCACTAACGCAAACCCAACCTAAACACAAAGTAAACACAAACGCGAACATAAATGCAAAGTGCTCACAGTCTAGCCCGGGGTGCCAAATCGCACCATCCTGGGGCGCCGGCGGAATCGCCTGTTTTAGCTTAATAAAGGACTGTAATACCCCAACTTATTTATAGTCTTTTGCACTCACTTAAACGAACGTAGGTGCCAAACCAAACACAGGAGGCCCGGGGCCCCAAATAGCACCCTGTCTGGGCGCCAGAGGATGCCCGGATTCGATTCACTTAAAGACTATAGTAACCTTTCTTATCCATACTCTATTGCACTGTTTAAAGCGAAATTATGCACCATAGCGCTCACAGGATAGCCCAGGGCGCCAAATAGAACCCTGGTGAGGCGCCGGCGGACGCGCCTGTTTCAATTTAATGAACAATTATAATATTCCAAGCTTATCTGTAAACAGAAAGAAATAAACATATAGGACATGTAGGACCTGGCTTATTAACTGTTATTGATTTTAAAAAATAATTAGTAAACAATAAGCTCAGTGTATAGAATAAATAAAAGGCAGTGTTAAAAATACCTACAACTTTTGCACTTGATCAATCCCCGCTAATTATGTAATTATTTTTTTTTCCCAACACCAAAACAAAGTAATAAAAAGTAAATTCTTTTCCACTAATGCAATGTTTTATAAAGGGAAGTCATTGTGTTTTCCTAATTTATCAAAGGGAAGTAAGTGCTAAAGAGCTAAATATAAATAATTTTCAGACATTATTAGAATTTTTGTAAAAGATTATATTTTTTTAAAATTGTGTTTAATGAACATGCCGACAATTATTACTATCAGTTTGAAAAATGAAAACTATTTCCCAACACTTTCAGTATTAATTTTTTAAACCATGCATTTAGGCCATGAGCGCTTTAATTATCTAACACTTAAATCCATCAAAGTATCCACGACAAACATTTTACAAACATACAGAATTGAGCTTTATATATTAGATGTCAACTTCTACTTCTGAGGTTAATCCATCTGCTGTTGGAAAATGACACAATTTTTCCTATAGGTTGAATATAATTTTACAGAAAATTAGTACTTGTACACTACTGTACAGTGTGCGCTAAATAAATTCTTATGTTCACCAACAAAATACCTATTCATCTGAATGAGATAGTTAACAGAATTTTCATGACAAAAGCTAACTAAAATCTATGAGAGACGCTTAAGTAAACAAATTAAACATTGCTGCATTTGGGAATGAGTATCTATTTGTTTCTATTTGAACTAAAAATGTAGGAAATGGAAATGATCTCTAATTATCGAGCTGTGACCAGCTTTCCAACACCAACAAATGCTGATTTAACATTTCAAGAAAATTTAGGATCTGCTGTTCTCTACTCCTACTGGTCTCAACGTGATTTAGAACGTACAGAAAAAACAACATTACTTCGAACTCATACATTTGATATACAGTCTGGTAGAGTAATTAGCTACACTGGTCCTCAAGAAATAAAAAATGAGTGAGTTTTTTACTTTCATATTTCTTTCTTTCTTTTATTTATCTTTATATTATAAATATAAAGCATATATATATATATATATATATATATATATATATATATATATATATATATATATATATAAACAAACACATATACATCCATACATGTATATATACACATATGCATACATACATATAAATACATTCATATATATACACTTGTAAAAAACAACTTTTAAATAATTTAAAATGCTGAAAAATTAATAAATTGGAGTTTACTTTTAATTTTTATTTAAATGCCATACAGAAATGCATTATTTTATACCCATTTTTGTATTTCCAATATATGTTAATTATCTGAGTTAAGTGTTAAAGTAGGGCAACAAACTATTAAAGCATGTTATAAATCAATGTACACATTTAGCTTACGTCAAGTAATTTTAGACTATTGAATGGAGATAGGGATAGAAATAAGGTTTATTACAGGTATGTGTAAAGGATAGGGATAGCTTTAGGGAAAATGAAAAGTGATAAGGAAATAAATTGGGAAATTGATAGGGATAACGTTAAGCTACTTCAACCAATATGTTGTGGGGTTTTTCTAGTTGAGTTTTTTGAGTTTTGTTGCAATAGTTCTTTCTCTATTTGTATTTTATTCCATAAATATGAACAAACACTAGCAGTCTTCAAAGATACAGACTATATATGTAACTAGGGTGAGATCAGACTTATTTCAGTGCACTCAATCATGACTTAAAGATAGGCTTTATTACATAACATTTATTGATGAATACTTATATAGCAATACTTCTTTTTACAATCAGAATTCACTATAAAGTATTTGCCTGGGATTAGTTCAGTGTTCACTTTAACAATCATCACTTCACTAATATTCCTATTCTACCCTGGTCTCCGTCAAATAAAAGTTGATTGCGGTTTGACACCGTTCATCCGATCGCCATCAAACTTTGAGGAGTGCCACCCTTGCGAAATTAAAAGAGATTTTTTTTTACAGAAACCTAACCTGGAGTACCAAAGACTTTTATATTTATATAACGGACATAGAGAAAAAACAAATTGCGCCCTGCTTGTGCGAATTTGAAAATTCTTTTTCCGCAGAAACCTCCCCAGGAGTATTCTCAACAATTTCCCAAAGTTTCCTTGTGATCTGATGAAGTGTAGTAATGCATAAAAGACAGACAAACAAATAAACAAACAAACACACATACATTGCTTTTAATATATATAGATTGTTTCATGAACTACTCAAACTTCTCGTTTGAGACTAACCAACCCCCAAAATCATTTAAAAGATTATTTTAATGGATGCTGAGGGAATCTTAATGTTCAGTAAAATAAGCTACACTAAATTAGTGTATTATTCTAATACACTTTTTGTTTGAAATTGTAAGTAGACTAATTCTATATTTTAGATTGTGGAACAAATTTTCACCATCAGGCAAACTACGAGCAGTTGTTCGAAATGAGATAGATCAAAAAAAGGAAGATAAACAATATCTTGAGGTAAATTGAATTAAAAAGCTAATGTATTAGCTCAGTTTAAAATCTTGCTTAAGTGTTGTTTTTTTAAACACTTTAATATTTTAAAAATCAAATGTATCATTGTGTAAATGTAACTGAAACTAATAGTTGGAGCAAAAGATGATAAATTTGTCATGATTTCAAACATGGAGTACATATTTTATAACATAATAATATTGTGATATGTCTTACAATTTCCTAATCTTTTTATAGTGATCAGAATAAAGTAAACCCATTTTAAATTATTGTTTTGTCAAAAAAAAAATACAGATATTTGACTGCTGCCGAAAACTTAAAACTATTGACATCTTAGCGGAAGAGAAACATGGCAAAATTGTCAACAATGATGGTAAAGAAACTTTTATGATAATATTCTCTTTGCGTGTGGTCACCTGTGGACATCAACATAAAACCTAAACAGAATGGCTGTATGGTCATTTTATACTCTCAGCACAATTAATATTTAAATTGACTTAAAACCTTTGTGGACCCTGGAGAGCAAAGGGCTGCTATCACACCTCTCCACCAGACTTGGTTTTGGGCAGCTCTCCTTATCTGAGCCCATGTAAGCCCAGCTGCCTTTGCCTTTTCTTCCATGATTTCCAAAACTTTCCTCACTGTATTATCTTCTTTCCCTTCCCATATTGGGCACAGTAAGTTGAAGGCACATCTGGCGTTGTTAATACAGCTTTTTATGTCCTTGTCTGCTCCCCCATCTTTATTGATCACACTTCCCAGATACATGAATTTGCTTGTTTTTCTTATATCTTCTCCTTTTAGCTATATGGGCAGTTCCTGGTTGTTATTGACTTATATTAGAAATTATGAATTCCACTACATCTATTACATTTTAATGCTTGCAGTAGAAATAAAAAAAAAACAACCCAAAACATTCTTAGTTTCCTTTAAGCATTTGTTTCTTTCCCAATAGTCTCTATTTGTATTGATATATAACAAAATTCTTAATTCTCTTTTCAGGTAATATTGAGATATAAAGGGTTAGTTTACAAGGGATCACATGCATATTTTATACTTTGGTGGGTAGGGAGGTGGTTATTTCCATTTTAAAATTCTTATTTTTGTTAACTTTTGTCATGTAGAATGGTGGGATAAATGTGCAGACAGAACTGGTTTACACAATCATCACCTCTTTTGGTATTAGAGAGAGGACCTTTTAAACTCAATATGACTTAATATATTGATTTATTGCTTACAGCTTAAGGACACATTGTAAAGTATCTGCACATAAGTAAATCCATGTTTAGACCTCCAGAAACAAAATAAGTGGATAATAAATTTGAAAGAAATTGAGAGAAACATAATATATAAATATAGTATATAAGTATTGTTAGAGAAAGGCAGATAACAAAATTAACATTACATTTTATAATCAAATTCTCATTTTATTCAGGACAATTTGGAAGTTTTGAATGGTCAGCATCAGAAAAGCAAATATTGTACTTAGCAGAGAAAAAGAAAGCTAAAACAAGTAATTTTTTTGGAAACAAAGTAACAAATACTAGTGAGAAACAAGGTAGTGACATGTCTAATACAGATTCGGATAAAATTAGACAGGTACTTGATGTTTATAAAAAAAAAAAATGAATACATTTAAAAACTGTGTATTTGTATAAAACCATGTTTCAATTATTTGACTATTCATTTTCTTGTATAGGGTGATGGGTTTGCTTACATAGAAAATTGGGGTGAACAGCTGACTGAACGTGTGTGCCCTGTTATATGTATACTGGATATTGACAGTATCTCTGTGAAAATTATTGAGATTTTGCCCTTTCAGTCACCAGGACAGGTGAGTGCACAGTTTTTTTTAAATCTTTTTGGTTTTATTACATCATAGTTATTTCTGCTCAGATATGTTAGTAAATTTAATGGGATATTGATGGGCTGGTTTTTCAATGAAAATTTTTTTGTACTGGCCTACTGTATTTTTAACAGATTTAATTTTAATTTTTAAATTAGAGCTTTTTTCTTTTTATTTATGACCTTTTTATTTTGAGTATTTTAAATTGTAAATATAATTTACAAAAGAAGTTAAAGAAGTAAACATATAATTTGTGTTACATGAAATTAATTACCTTCTGTAATTGTAAAAAAAAGTTCAGCTATAGGATGCCACTAACAATAGCTTGTAATAAAATGGCTAAACCCTATCATTTTGTTGAGGTAAAACACATAGGGGTGGTTTATCGTTTGTTGTGCCACATTATTTATAAATAATCTCTTGTCTTTTCTTAGTTTCCTTCCGCTGTTGTGTTTTTGCTTAATTTAGTTAGATCTTTTGGCTGTTTCTTTCTTACACATCTTCAATAGTAGCTTAGTTGAATATTTACCAGGTGTTTTTTACTGAATTAAAATATTTTTCTTCTGTTTGAGGAGCTTATTTTATGGTGATCTGAAAGTTTTTAAGCTATCTTGTGACTGGAGTTTACTGGCATCAAACCTTTTTCCTATGACCACTTCTTGCTGATAGCTTCATCTTCAATTTAGTCGGCTTTTTGCTTAGTTCTCACATTTTCATGTTAGGTCTTCATGTTAGGTCTTCCAGCAACACAGTGCCATAACATGATCAATCTGGTTTTCTGTATGATGATCTGGCGATGTCCAGGTGGTAATGTTTAGGTTAACCTGTCACCCCCTCCTGTGACATAAGCAGCTAACAAGAGCTTTCCAGTCATCTCTGTCTGGGCTAGTCTCTCCAACTGTCTCTATCTTGGTGTCTTCTTCCAGGTCACATTTTTAGGTCTTCCTTGGTTGGCCTCTTTACCTTCTGCCGCTGTGGATTCCAAGGTCTTGTTGTGCTGGTAACAGGCTTCTTGAGTGTGTGGCCATTTCTCTGATGGACCTCTTCTTCAGCAGGTAGTTGGTTTGTCCGATGCCACAGTACCTCATTTCTTTTGGTGTTAGGATTTTCTTGAGGCATGACTTTATAATTGATTGAATTTCCCTCCATTTGTGGCAGTTATTCTCCATGTCTCTGCCCCTCTGTGTATGTTTAGGCCCAGGCATTTAGAAAATTAGCAACACTTTTAGTTTTTTATCTTGCAAATACTGTAGTGTGTGAGAAAGTCCAGGTCATCCAGCTGGTTCCAGAGTGTCCACTATATACTGTTTTGTTTTTTCTCTGTTGACATCTATATAGTCAAGTCAATGGCCAGCAGGAACAAGAATGTTAAAAGTAGGCAACCGTACATTATTCCAGTCATTACAGGGAAGGCCTTTTGGTCATGCACTACCCTACATTTTAGACCACCATATGAGGATGTAATGATGTAGACTATTTTCTGTGGCACCCAATAGTGCTATTGATTGTATCTGGATTATCAAAGGCTTTCTAGTTATCTATTAAATGAATGTAAAAAGAAGAGTTCCACTCTTGAGTCTGTTCAATTATGATCCACAGGGTATCAATTTGATCTATGCAAGATCTTTTTTTCTTAAAGCTCAACAGTTGATCTAAATGATGGATGTTTACTGCTTCCTTCATCCTGTTTTATAATATTCTGTTAAAGACTTTGCCTTTCTTTGGAGCTTTATGAGTAGTACCCCCTTCCAATCCTCTGGTATTTTTTTATCTTCCCACATTTTCTTGAAGAGTGTGTGAAGTGCTTGTTTCAACATCAGCTGTCTGTATACCATCTATTCCTGGATTCTTCCAATTTTCCAACTGCTTTATGTAGCTCTTCTTTTGAAGGTGGGTTACAGTCTTTAGGCAAATTACTTTCAGCAGGTGGTATATCCTCCGTTCACTGTGGTTCTATTCAGTAATTCTTCAAAATGTTCTGCCCATCTCTTCCTCTGTCCTTCAGCATCAGGTATTTCCTTTTCATCTTTGGTCTTCACTGGCCTCTCTGGCTAATTGAACTTCTCAAACTTCTTAATTGTATTGTTAAAGTCCCAAGTATTGAGGATATTGCATCCAAATAGACAATGAAGGTGTAAAATCAATAAACTAAGAAAAAGCAAAAACTAAGGCAATTTTCCCAAAATTGACATTTGTCCGAATTCGACAAAGACCCAAATGAACAATTGCCGAAACGGGACAAATTTCCAAATGGACACTTGCCTGAATTGGACTTATGCCCATAAGCCACTGGTCCGAAGGCCTTTTGCCTGAAAAAGGTTTAATATTTTATATTACCTAATATTTTATATTATAAATTACCAAGTAGACATACTTAATAAATTTGCATTTGCATTATAACAAGTGTAAAAACTTTTTTCAATGAAACAAAAACAAATACCTTACTATCTCAGATTTTTATAAAATGAATCTCAATTACTTTATTACTATTATTACTTAACTACTACTAATGTGTTTTTCACATTGGGGCAAGTGTCTATTTGGATAATGGCTTTCGGGCAAATTGTAATTGTTGTTTTGGAAAATGTCTGGTTCCCATGTAAATGTAGGTATTTTGTTCAAACAATTTATAATGGCCTAAAGAAGTTTTGAATAATTGTTAAATAATATAAAAATTACAATTATTACATTTTCAACATTGAACAAAATCAGACTACCATAATGGACATATTACAATATTAAAAGCATTGGATAGTTGTATCTATGACTAAGCATATTTATTATTTTCTGTTTCATTTTCAAACAAATGTTAATTTGGACATGAGTTCAGATCATTACTCTTTAAAATGATAATAACACATTTACTTAACCACTTCTTCCTCCCTCTCTTCTAACATCGTCACTAAGTTAAATCCCCTTCTCTCCAGGTCTATGATGTTAGTTATGGTCTTCTTTGGGAGAAATTTTTATTATAGTGTAACACTGCTTCAGTAGGGATGATATTACCCACTGAGGTGTTGTGTTTAAAAGGGCTGACCCTGAGAGAAAATGACACTGTTGTTGTTAGACACTGGCTTTATTTGCAAATCCTTATACAGCTAGTCATTAACATCCAAGCCATAAACGACTATGTAGAACAGTAGCCCTAAAACAAATGTAAACAATAGATTACATCACTGAAGATACTACCATGTATAGGCTACACAAATACACGGGTGTAATAAAATAGGTTACGGCCAGTACACAATACTGCCAACAAGTATAAGTATTATAATAATAATTACTTAACCTAACTTGTCCGCAACATGCAGCACTAACTGGAAAAATACAAATAAGTAATCAAGCTAAGATACTTTATACCTAGTCTGCAACATGCAGCACTTGTAGGAATAGTACAGTAATATAAAACATAATTTACATTACCTTCACTAGGTCTACCTGACCAACTTAACATAGGCAACGGCACCGTCCAAACACCCAGAGTCCCAGAGGTCACATGACATGGAACACGGGGACGAACATCGCTCACCGAAGAGCATTAAAAAATACATCAACAGTTGCGGTCCCACAGGGGCTGCAACCAAATAAATTATAACTTATAATTTATCCCCCTTGACTGGTAACCATGATATGTGTTACAACAGTGAGGACTTGGATTCACAGAATTCGTGCGATCATTAAGACCTAAAAATCGCATAATTCTGGCACTTTAAATTTAAAGGTTATTTTAATCTTGAATATTTATCTAATCACAAATGAGAAATAAGCGTAATAAATGTATAATAAAATTATTTCTTTAGCTTTGAAAGTATGCATCATCTTCAATTTTGTTTCTACAAAAAGAAATTTAATTGCCCAAATGGAATCAATATTTATGCTTAAGTGTTGTAGATTAATATGCCATTCAAAAAGACACCAAATTATCTCTGCAGGTAATTTGGGCACCACTGGACTCTGGTATTGTATTTTGTGCTTGGAAACATGAACCTTACAAGCTGGGTCTAAAATTTTGCTGTCAAAGAGAGTAAGTCCCTCGAAACAAATTTTAAAAGTATTTAAAAGTTATGTAACAAAGAGAAATTTCCTGCAGTATTTTAAAGCACTCCTTACAATCTAGAATTATTAACTCATTTCCTAAAAAATTATACATCTGAAAATAGTTTCTACTAGCAGTTAGACAGATCAAAATTGAAGTTGGAATGACATATCAAGATTTCATCTATATGGTAAACATTACACAACTGTGTAAATTTTATGCAGAACCTCCTATGCTTGCAATGGTTCTTGTATGGCATGTTGAAAGTGAAGTTTGAGAGTAAAAAGATTAAAATATTGTACTCTCTTTGATTCAGTCTTCACATACTAGATGAAGGAAAATATATTGAAAATTAATCGTATTCAAGGTACTAATTTTTTAAAAACTTTTTGAAATTAAAGATGGGTTATGATTTAATTGTGTTATATATCATCACTAGTGACACTAGCCGTCCCGGCCAGGCCCTGCACTGGTCTCTGTGAAAAACCCATCTGTAAAGGACTTTGACTTGTGTGTTTATTAAGCAGCTTATGCCCAGCATTGCCCGGCTTTAGGAAATATATTTTTCTTTTCGAATTAACCCTAGCCACAACCAACCAAAACCAAAAAACAAAACACAAACACAAAGAAAACACAAATGAAAACACAAACAAAAACACAAACCCAACCACAAACACAAAGGAAACACAAACACAAAGAAAACACACAAAAAAAGCAAACACAAATGTAAACAAAAACACAAATGAAAACATAAACTCAAACACAAATAGAAACACAAATGCAAACCTAAACGCAAACAATAACTCATAATAATGCAAAAGTAAACGCAAATATAAGCACAAACTTAAATGCAAACATAAACGCATATTGCTCACAGTCTAGTCCAGGGCTCCAAATTGCACCCTTCCGGGGCACCGCGGAACCACCTGATTCAACTTAGTAAATGACTATAATACACCAACTTATCCATAGTCTTTTGCACACACTTAAATGAACGTAGGGGCCATAGCGCTCTTAGGAAGGCCCAGGGTGCCAAATAGCACTCATTTGGGGCGCGAGAGGATGCCCTGGATTCGATTTAGTGAAGGTTTTTAGTAACCCTTCTTATCCAAAGTCTATCCCACTTTATAAAACAAACGTGTGCACTACAGCCCTCACAGGATAGACCAGGGTACCTAATCTAACCCTGCAAGGGCGCCGCCGGACTTGCCTGATTCAATTTATAATACGCCCAGCTTGTCCGCAAACTGAAAGATAGAAGTAAACATATAGGACATTTAGGAGCTGCTAGTAAGCTACTATTGATTAAATATAATAATTAGTAAACTGTACGTTCAGTGTATAAAATAAACTAACAGCAGTATTTAAAATAACTGTGTTTTACCTATCACAGTGCACTTTATCAATTTATATAATTATTATTTTCTCCAACAAACTAATGAAAGTAATTTTCCCCCGATGTAATGTTTTTTTTTAAATGGCGATCAAGTCAAGTTTTTTACTCTATGCATGTCTGTCCATTTTAACTTTATATATTAGTTTGGTGTATTTGTAGGTCTATATTGATTTTGCACATAATCCACTTCAGTTTTTCACTATTAGCAGGATACCCAGTGTCAACGAGCAACAATTTTGTTTGCAATGTTCTTTAAAAATATTTAAAATTTGATAAGACTCATTTAGGACAACTTTTAAAATTTTAAATAATGTATTAAAATTTTTTGATATATGGGAATACTAGTCTTAGCTAAAACTTGAAATAGAATGAAACATTTTACCTGGGGGGGGGGATGTGGTTTTAACTAGTTGTTTTTACTTCAGTATTAATTTTTTTTCTTTCGCAGGTGTTATTTGTATTATCAGGATATTGAGCAAGGATCTGCTGGTAAATAAGTGTAATAGGTTTGAAAAGCTGGTTCCAAAATTTTGTTTCCAGAAAGCATATTTTTCATCTAAAATTGAATATTTTATAACATTTGTGTAATAAGTACAAAATGACTTCTGTTTCCATTAATGCTAGAAATAGTCAAATGCTATACACCATAGACCACTATTGTGTATTTTATCATGGAAAGCAATTGTTGTGACCATGATTGTTTTACTCTCCCTGACCAGTCAGGTTGACTTCAAGGAAAGGTTGAGGGAGTTTTTAAAAAAAATATTTGAATTGATAAAATATTTCTAAACTGCTTTTCAGCAGCTAATATTCAATACAAAAATATGAAAATGAGTAATCAATGGTTCCCAAACAGCATTAATTTTTAAAAATGTAAATAATTTTATTGCTTGCCATATTTTTAAAACGATTTTTTTTAAATAAGTATAATTACATAAACTTTTTGAACATTTTGTTGTTTGATTATTACCTTTTTTTGATTCATTACTTTTAATGTATTTAAAAATAACTTTAGTTAAAAAAGCCGGAATGCATCTTCACTTTTATCACAAATATAAAATTGGTAATTTTTTTTCTGAAATCTAGAAGTTTTAAGTGAGAAGGACTATGCTGTTCGTTTCCCCCGTTTTAGTCCAGATATGAGAAAATTAATTTATCTTGATGTACCTGTTGGAGGAGCTCACAATCAATGTGCAAGACTTATCATGGTATATTTTTGTAGCAATTCTTCCATCTTGTCTGCATCTAAATTTAAATCCTCAACTTTTACAAACACTTCATTTATAAGATGTATTCAAATTTATGAGTTAACATTACTGTAACTTTTAAAAATTTTTAATTTTAAGATTGATTGGGCTACCCGAACTAGGAAAGTTGTTGTTGATACAGTTGGAAATGCCATAGGTATTTGTGAAGATTTTTCCCCAGTCATATTTATTAAATCTCTAGTTAGTCATGTTATGTAATTAAGTTATAGGTTTGCTGTATTATTTTCCATTAGCCATTATATAAGAATCTCTAATATTGATCTCAACAGTGTTTCAGTCTCAAGACTTAAGGTTAATGTTAAAGTCAAAAGTTTAGTTATCTTGGACAATATGTTTAATATTCACCCATTTTCATTTTAAATGTCTACCCTCGGCATAATATTTGGCCTCATGTATTGGGCCTTTTATATATGCCTCATCAACCCAGTTTGGGCATAAAACACACATCTACATAAGACTTAAATATTTATAGTTGTGGCCTGTTAAAAATTAGTACCAAGTACATCATGAGTGGAAAACACAATGTGAAATTTGAATGAATATAAATAAAACTTTAACTTAAACATTCAACAATTAGCATATGACTGCTAAAATGATGGCTGAGTCAATTTTGGGCTGTTAAAAGCTTAACTGTTCTGAAACATCTTAGTCATTCAAGGACAGTGGTAGAAATATCACAAGCAGCACATTCTCTAACTTGATTGCTGTTCAGTCAAATGATTAATGCCCTAAACCACTTATAATTTGATAAGTAGGAAACAAGAATAAAGAGAAAATTTCAATTAGTTCTTTGATAGAACCTGGAGATATTTGCTTAGTTTACAGATATAACCACACAATTGAATCACCACATTTTATTTAAAAAATGTTCTTTTTACAAAACTAAACTTGATAAGCATGGCATCAAGATCTGAATGGGCATGTGACACAGACATGTCTTATGTTTACAAAAGAGCCCTTTCAGAAATAAATGGTAGGCAAAGATCTATAGCATTAAAAAACTGAGTGCTCTTGCTAACCACAAGCATCTTTATTGCCACACCACAGTTAAGTAGGTTGTAAGACATTCCCTGATGAAGCAATTTATTGCATGCATACTTAAAGAATGTGCTCTTTGGTCACAAAAATAGTACATACAAAATACTTGAGAAAATAGAAACAGTTTGAGCATTAGAAGTCTCCTATAAATGTCACACTAGTTAAGCATCTTTTGGTTCCAATATCATTACATAAGGCAGGATGCCACCACTAAAATAGTGATGTCACAAAGTTCTACTTTCCCCACCCTTCATCACATATAATAATTTCAACATTGTTATGTCACATTCCTTGAGAACATGTACCCATCCTCATCACTCATTGTCAGAGCAGTCAGTAAAAACTGCTCTCCTTGGTAGTGACTGCATCAATGGATAACCCATTCATTGCCAATATTATGTTCATGTCTGCTATCTGGAGCTAGAGCCCTTGATGACTTGGCAACTTGTGTATGCCGAAGACCCCCAAGCAGAGATCTGCATGGGTAGGAGTCATACAAAAACTAGCATCTTGATCCTCCAGGTTGGGGGTTGAACATAAGGCCAGTAACCTTATAATAAAAAAAAAAAAGAACCGCTACAGAAACAAAAACAAAATGAAATAAAACTTTTAAAACCGACGAATGGGGAGCCTTTATCAGTAGCTTTTGACTTGTGTGTCACAGCTTTCATCCCATCTGCCATAATTTGGAGAATTTCTCCCCATTCACTGGTTTTATAACCCCAGACTACCTTTGGGACTGCCAAGAAAATAGCTGGCAAAAGTGAAAAGAGCTTTCTGTGGTGGGCCCCATGTGTCTTGGGCACGAAAGGGAAAAGATGATAATGGTTATGTACACAATAGACACATTCTGTTGTATATATCTATGCTTTTTATTGTTTTTGAATATGCCAAAACTGTATACAGTGTTTGTTTCTTCCAGACTTTTTTCCCTTGGAGGGGGGTGGGGGTAGACTTGATATTTCAGAATTTCCAAAGACTGTATAAAGGTGGATTCCACCTATGATGTACACCAAGGCTAATAAAACAACACATTGTGATGGTTATATGTAACTGTGCATCAAAAAGAATTTTTTAGCGCAATTTCCATTCTGGAGAATTGCGTTTATTAACTCGTCATTTCTGGGAATGGATGGATGGATGGATGAATGTGTGTCCGGGCTTTAAGTCGTATCTCCTCCTCAACGAAGCAATATCGATGAATAGTTCCAAAAGCAATTATGTTAAGCAAGTTACGAGAATGAGCATAGGCCATAAAAATTCCGGGTTTCTTTCATGTATTTCCCGGAAAAGCCAAAAAACCTCGAAAAAATGCAGTTTTTGGCCCATATCTCGGCAACCAGACCACTTAGCGACTTGAAACATGTACCAATCGATTCCTGTCATAATTTAGAACAATATTGCCGAAGAAAGTTTTCAAAAATATTCTCTCGTTCGGTCACAAATTTTAAAATTACATAAACACCTACAAACCGATTGTTCTTCTAGCTTGAACGCACCCGAACATTATACGTCAGAGCTATTTTTAGATAACATAAGGAAATTGCGCACAAATGTCACTAGACTTTTTTAATTAACTTGTTTCTAATTAATGTCATACCTGATTCAAAAGAATTGAACTTCTAATTAACTATGCATGACTTGAAGAAATGACTTAATTCTTTTTCAGCTTCCAAGTTTCCAGGTATATATACATATAACTTGGAAAGATATGTATGGTTTAGTGATAATGTCCATCTTGCATTGTCCAGCAATTGGAGAAGTGTAAATGTGAGTTTTTAATACAGAAGAAATAATGTATTTTCCTTGTCTTTTATTAGATCTTGTTTTTTTTGTTATAAAGATAAAAGTAAGTACAGGTGTACAAAGCATATTGCTTATCTAATGCAGAGTTTACAATCAGATTACTAATGCAATGAAAGTAATTTTTGCTTTAATTGATAAGATTTTTAACCTAATATTTGCTGTTACACAGTATATCTAAAATGGTATGTGAAATATTTTTTCCTCTAAATAGGCTATTTTAATTGTGAACACAGACACTGGGGCCATTCAGCATATCAGTAATGGTATAGACAATGAAAGCAAAACAGGTGTTTATATCATGTTTTTAAATATACTATTTTTACATGATATTTCTCTTTTAACTTTAATCATTTTAATCTTTTAATATTCTGTTAGAGAATACTATCTAGTCAAATAATTTTACAGCTCAAGTTGATGGCTCATTTGAATTGTTATGTGTCAAGAAGAATGTGCTTGTGCTTGTTTATTCAGCACTTAATCTGCCATTTCATTTAGTAAGTTGTTAATACATTTTTCTTTCTCTTGCATAATCAGAGATTTAATACGTTATTCCCTTAAAAATTTCAGTCGGAAGTTTTAAAAAATGGTAAAGTTTTACTTAAACTATCAAGATTTAATAGAATGTATGTATATTAGCACCTTAGTAATGAGTTTTTGTTCTGCTAAAACTATTTTATTTAGCTGATCATTTGGATCTAAAAAAAAAAATCCTTTATTGTTACTAATGTTATGTAGCTCATTGGAATTGGAATTTTCAAAAAATTGTTATTCTAATTGTATCAATTATCACCATATATTTTAAATCAGGTGATTGCCAATGTATCAGACCCAAGTAACATTAAGAACATTTTATGGATTTACCCAGATGGCCCACAAGAAACTTTGGATTGGTTGTCATTTACCATCCTAACCCATAAACCATCTAAGGAGAGAACACACCCAAAGTTTGGTAGGCTTACAACAGTTTTTTGTAAACAAAATTTTTTAATAAATAGTTATGAATCACATGTATTTCAAATTACCAAATTTATTTAGAAGGCGATAAAAATATTGATGGCCCCATTTATATTTACAGCAATAAATATATTTTCATTTAATCATCAAATATTTTTCCTTTATCTCTCCCAGTAAAAGGTTACAATATTTTAACAGTATAGACTATACTAAAAAACTTAATGAATTTACAATATTTTTCAGAGTGTTTAGATTATGAAAGCATCCTGTGTCTCCCTAATAAAAGAGTTGATGGAGAATTACCTCCTTTGATTGTATTTTCACATGGTAAAAAGGACTATTAATAGAAAATTGCTCTTTTAAACAAAAACATGAGCTTATGACACTGTATGTTAAGGATAAAGTAGTACCTCATAGAATGAACACAGCTGTCTAAGCAGCCCTTTATGAAATGTAAATTCTATGATACACAATGTCCTATTAACTTTAAGTGGAAATAGTTTAATATATTTTAACACTGGATAAGATTTGTTAAAATTTGTAAAACATACATTAAGATAATGACTTATGCAAGGCATGTAAGAAATCATGCTGCTGAGGTTTTCCTGGGAGGTGAGGGATATAGATACACAAATTTAACATAACACACTATGAACAATTATTGCTTGAGTCAGGGCAGGACTCCATAGGACTAGTCTTGATTGGGAGAACTGTTCAAGGCAGATTGTTTATTCCTCTTCTTTTTTAAAGAATGTATTTAATTTCAAAAACACTTTCACAGTTTTTGACAAACCAAATGAGACAGATTCTGACATTAGCATTCATTGTTGCATTTCGTCTAAGGTACATTCTATGAGGTGCCACTTATATAGATCTTTTTTCTGCATTTAACTCATGTATTGTGTATTTTATTCAAGGTGGGTATCAATGCACAGGTGTTAACTGGATGAATTATAAACTTGAGATATTTTATTTGTCAAAATTTGCCTGATATACTGTAGTTTTAAACATTTACAGGTGGACCCAACTCTGTGTTTGATACGTCATTTAACATAATCACAGCATTCTTTTGTAAATGTGGATATGCTGTTGTTATGGGTAAGGAAAAAATCTAACTTAACATTTTTTTTTTGTCTAATCTGTATAATACTGATATATTTTTAGAAAATCTAATCTATTAAAACCCTTGCCATGAAAATGTTTAGTAAGTCCCCAGACTCAAAACTTTAAATTAAAATTATATGTTGTTGTTGTTGTTGGTAAGGTTTAGAGTGTGTCTATATGACACACTCACATATATATATATATATATATATATATATATATATATATATATATATATATATATATATATAAATGCACATGTAAATGCACATGTAAAATCTGGAAACATTCTTGAATTTAGAAAAGTCTGGAAAATTGCTAGTTTTTAAACGTCTGCAATCTAGTTTTATAAACAAAACTTGTCCACGAAGTCCATATTTTCCGACTAACAAAAGTATTCTTTAGTGAATTTACTCCAATTTGCCGAAGTCACAGGTCACAGAAACAAGTAAACTCTACTTCACTCGCCCTATACCCATCAGGTTTGGGAGAAGAACTTTACTTTACTTTTAGTCAGAAGTTGCAGGCAATCCTAAAAAATATTAGAGAGGTGGGTTGGGGTAAAATTCGGCATGACGTCATTTATGTACGACCTCTAGACTGCGCCTTATATATAACTGTACTAACGTGGTTCTTCATAGGATTATCTAGCGGGGATGTAACTTTTCCACTTAAACGGAACTCTGCTTATTCCTTTAAAAAAAACGTCTGAAAGCTTTTGCACTTTCTCTTTTGAATGAAGCATGAAACAGAAATGTAATTATATTACTTTTACCTCAAACATTTTTCAGTGTCGCCCTGACCCTGAGGCTTACTATGCCAGTTGGTGCTAGCACATTCCACAAGCTCTTTGATTTAAATATCTCACTTTAACATGGTTATTTTGCCTTTTTTACTAGATCTAGATAAAAAAAAACACTTGATCTACGTCTTAATTTTTGACAAAAAATGCTGATTTTGTTTTACTATTATGTATCATATGGTCTTTAAACTTATGTAAAAAAATAACCTTGAAAAACCTTAATTTTTTTTGTGCTGCCGTAACTGAAGTCTTACGTTTGTTTTTAAGAGCATCCTATAGTATTGACACGATGACACGAAAAATTAATGTTAAAATAGAGCCAGGGGACCGTAAGCATCGCCCCTGCGGTAGTGTAACGGGGGGCTCCCTAGACCACCACGCTACGCCCCTCATACCAGGGTGGACGCCAAAATGTTCTACCTGCCCCGACAAACATGATCCACGAAATCTAGTGCATGCATTTAAATAACCGAGTTCTAGAAAACAAGGTCACAGTGCTAAGCATTTAGGATTGGTAATGTATTGCGTCAGGCTTCCTCATGTGACCGCAGCAACGCGCCGGGCGAGCACGCTACTGCATTGTAATTGAGCATAATAAATTAGTTCAATTAATAAAAAAAGTTACATACATTTTTAAAATCACATAATTAATTTGAATTTTTAATCAGGAGCATACTTCATGAAGGAACACATAATGTAAAAATGTGTTTGTGATTTAAAAAATTTTTTTTAATTGAATGTTAATTATTGAATAATTTTAATCAACAAGATTATAATTAAAAACAAAATATCTATTACAGTTAACTATCGTGGCTCACTTGGATTTGGACAAGACAGTATCAACTCTCTAATTGGCAACATTGGCACTCAAGATGTTCAAGATGTCAAGGTTAACATTGATTAAATGTTATTTAAACTTAAAAGTTCATAGATTGTCTATTGCAAACCCTGAAAGTCTTAAGTTCGGATCCAGGACTTGAGTCTGTAGAATGTGCTTAAGCCCACCCATCTCTGACAGGTACTTGACTCAGGTTAGGGAAACAAATGCTGCTGAGCATAGTGCTGACTGCACTATTCCTCATATTCTGATGTCATTGAAACAGATGAACTCTACTTCATCTGCCCCATGCGTCTTGGGCACAAATGGAAAAAAATGATGATGATGCGTGAGCAACATTGGCACTTAAGATGTAAAGTTTATTAATGTTATTTAAAATTACAAATAAATTGATTATCTAGTTATGGTGATTACAAAATGGGGTGGGGCGGATTTTTTGCTCCAATGTTATTGTTAGTTTTAAAAAAATTTGTAGTACTTTTGGGGTAAATAATATAGAAACAATAATTTTTGTAAATTTAAGAAATTGTTCTTCAAATACTGTTTATGACTAGAGAAAAAATATATTAATTAATTATTTCTGTGTTTGTTTAGACTCCTAAATAATAAAAAATACCTTTATTATTTTTTACAGTATTTAGTTTCTTCCATAAAATGTAGCTGTAATTTTATCCCTCTTGGATATGTGCACACATTATCAACCTTTCTTCTCTTCTTCTATGTGATAAATTTTTAAAAAATCAATATTTTTGTCTCATAAAATTATATATTTTTTAATCACTGATAGATGTTAAAATTAGTTCTTAATTTTTTTCTTCTGTATACTGTACACAGCAAGCATTAGAAGACGTTATAGAAAAAGGAGTGTCAAGTAACCAGAAAATCTTTAAATTTGGTGGTTCCCATGGTGGATTTATCACAACACACTTCATTGGACAGTATCCAGTAAGAACTCAACTTATCTTTTAATTAAAACGTTTGAGTGCTAGATTATATGCTTTGTATAATAATAGCAACATTTTCTATTCATCACTTAATTAAACAGTTGATAATGTTATTCAACAATCTTGTTATGTTGAATAAATAATTTATCTAATTTATAAATGTGACCGGGTTAATGCTTTTTTGTATGTTTATTATTTTATTTTGTGTGCGAATCTGTGTGTGAACATTGTAGTGGATGTAGGCTACGTGCATCTGGTCTAGGTGGCCATATATGTCTGAGTGACCACTAGGGTCGTTCTTTTCACCCTACTACCAGTCGATATTGTAGATCTTGGGGATTGGCTTTGATGCGGGTGCTTCATGCACCACGCGTGTATGAGTACTTGGCTGGGTGTTTGTTAAGCTTGTTTGTTTGATTTGTGAGTTAGGTTTGGTTGGTGTGTTTTGTTTGTTTGGTATTTTGTTTGTTTAGTGGTTGATAGTGTAGGTCCAGCTTTAATAGTAGTGAATTTAGTCATTTTTTGTTATATAATTGAATGGTTCCATTTTTTTGTAAATAAAATTGGTAAGTTGATTTATTTTTTTTAAATTTTTTCTAGATTAAGGTTAGGGTTTAATCACTGTGGGTTTAGCCACAGCTACACTGATGCCCCAATAGTTGATTAACCTGGGGGTAGATTTAGAGAATTAGGGTTTAGAACAAATGAGTATTATAATACAACACTTAGAAGATAGCATGTTAAATAGCGAAAACAAAAAAGGCCGTGCCTTGCAATACTTGCATGTAATGTCTTATTACAATTCATTGATTGGGGTCCATTATGGATGGCCTTAGTTTGTTTAGTGTATTGTCTTAGGTTCTATGTGATTGCATATTTGACAAATAAACATAAAGAAAGTACTGCATACAGGAACATTGTTAAAACATTTAAAACAGCTCAAAGTCAAAATTTTAATACTAGGGGAGCTAATTTAAAAGAAATGAACTATATACTTTTGGCCATTGATCTTATACATAAGCAAATCAATGTTAAATGAAATCAGTTAAAAAATAAGTTAATATGTGAGAAAGTATTGTTTAATGTGTTACTACTGAAAAGATAGCATGGGTCATGTAGTTAGTGCAATGAAGTGTGGTTATTCAACATTTTACTCTATGTATTGTGTGATGCAGTGAGTCGTGTTTGTGTGTACAGTGATGTGTATTGTATGAGTTCCAGGAAGTGGTGGATAGGTGTAGTGGGAGAGGTGAGGTTTGTGGGTTATGCTGTGTGAGACATTGAAATGTGGGCCATGGGGTGTGTATTTAAGATGAGTGTAAGGTATAGAGTAGGGTGTGTTTTGGTGTGAATCACTGTGTGAGGCTAGGTATATGTTGTGGTATTGCAGTTGGGGTGGTGTAGGTACGTGATTTGACTTGGTAAGATGTGTGTTTTGTGTTGTCATGCGGGTTGTGGTGGCATTTGTTATTTATCCTTTTGTGTTTCACTTCCCTTATCTGTATATGTGAAATTTAAACTAATTTAAACTTAATTCCTACAATAACATTTAAATGAAGTTTGATGAGAATTGGTAAAAAAAACATGGCAAAACAATAATGAAGTATGCCGGCCATGTAAATCTAGCAGACAGAGCTTGTTATGGACAATGGTCTAGCTTGATGAAACAAATGACACTAGCTAGTGGTGAGAATGACATTACCAAAGGAACTCATGTTTTACATGGTAGCCATGTAACAATAAAATATTTTTATGCTGAACCTGGGATAAAAAAATGTAGTTCTTAATTATTTATTTTTAAACCTTTGTAAGAAAAACAGTACATTTCAAAATCCTCCAAGATAACCTATTACATTCAATTTACATATTTCTAATATTAATCTAATAAATTAATAAATATTACATGTGATGTAATCTATCCATGCATTTCATTGGCCCCTTAGTCTCAAAAAACAATTGGAAATCAAAGCAGTGGTTGAGAAGAGCCACACAGCTGATAGGAAACCAAAGTTGGTGATCCAATCTCCCAAGGAACTCTACTCCTGTTTGATTAAGTTAGAGTTTGCTCTCCTAGATGAGTAGCTGTTACTAGATCTAGCTAGCATGCCTCATCTGCACTGGGGTTTTTGATTAGCTTTCCACCCAACAATGCAGAACTGCCATGTATGTGAATCATTGTACTAATAAATACAGTGTTCTCAACCTTTCAACTAAAGAGTGTTGCTAAATTTTCAACTTGTAATTATTCCCTAGTGATAAGTATCTTAGTAAAATCTGATTTATGATGACAAAGATGAAACATAAATTCTTATGTTTTTCTCAGAATACATTTATGGCAGCTGCATCTAGAAATCCTGTTGTTAATCTTACATGTAAGTAATTAGACGTGTGATGTTTTTAGTCAACTGAATGATGGACAACTGAACAATGAAAAAGTCTATTTTTTAAAAGCGTTTTCCATTTTTTAACATGTTATGCTACTGCTCTTTTCTATGCTTCATCAACTCTCTCTCTCTCTCTTTTTTTTTGGTGTGCTTAGAAGAGTATTACCTTACTTAGTGACTCAGGTTCCTGAGCGAACTATAAATTCAAGCCATTAATGCTTCGGCATATATAGTTTTCATTTTGCTGCTACAATATGTAAAAATTAGTCCACGTAGGCCTATGTATCAATTATTTTTAACATTGGCTGTGTATAATTTCAGCTTTTAATTTTTCTCAATCCCTTTTTGGCGTCAGCACCCATGGTGGCGCCTGAATCGTAACACTATGACAATATGAGTCAAAGATATGAGATGGGGTCTTGAACTTTAACTTGGGGATGAACTTTAACTTGGGGATTTACCTATTCCTTAATAGTTATTTCATTAATTACTAATTAATTATTAATCAGAACCACAGTTTCGAAAAAAAAAAATTTGGGTCTATTGCTCTGAAAATGATTTTCAACACTAAAAACAGCATTAAAATTGCTAAAAGATTCAACTCATGGTTTTACACTAAAGTCTCGGTCTCTATTGCTTATAGTTTGAAATCTGGTTAGCCAGGTATAGATATAAATTTTCGAACTAAAATGATTTTGTGAACATGATCTCCATTGTTAACAAAAACATGATGGCTATTTGTTTCTAGGCCTCGTTTAAGATTTTAAAATACTAAGAGTACCTAAAATGCTACAGTTATAAAAATTGTACTAATAATAGAATCAAATAAAGCACTGAAAGGCCTAGGCTATCAATATTTCAACTAAGTTACTGGAAGCCTGTTTGGTTGATTGTAGTCTTCTGCATGATCCAGTCGACTACCATTAAGAAAATCATTGGCGATAGCATACATCCCTGTCTCACTCATGTTTTTTATTGTGAGGGGGTTTGTTAGTTTTCCTTTGTGCATTACCTGACAAATGGAGTCTTCATATTATTTCTGGGAGCTATGCGATATTGACTCATTTATTTATATTTAATCAAAATATTTATATTTGGTTTGAAAAA
>NW_026731759.1:715000-750000 GCF_028476545.2 Physella acuta | reverse complement strand
CGTCTGTTTTATGGACCTTGACCGGAAGTACATTGACCACTAGCATGCACACAAAGATTGCCACACAATATAAAATAATCCTTCCACCCACTCATGTGTGATACATTTTAGATAATTCTCTTTAAGTCTAATTAGCAGAAACCTGTACAATAGGTAGAACATTTTCAAATTCAGTTAATATGCTATTCTATTGTTACAACTGCATATGTAGAGCATAGCTGGAGATTGAATTTGTGAATATTTTTAATGCTCCAAAAAATAATCAATTAGTGACAGATTGAACCAGTTAATTTATGGATTTTCTTTTTTGAAATTCAAAAACCTATTCCTAAGTTTTTCAAATAATTCGTAGTTAAGTAATGTATAACTTCTCAATGCTATCCTGCATTTCCCTGTATTTCACCTTCAACACAAAGTACCAAAGTATTTTTTAAAATAAATTGTGTTTGATATTTTATGCATTTATAACTATTATTTTCATGTTAAATTATCATTTATATATTATCTGTTTTTGTTATACTTTGTAAGCTTAAATTATAAAACTAGACTTAAAGAATCAAAA
Organism: Physella acuta; assembly: GCF_028476545.2. Taxonomy (NCBI): domain Eukaryota; kingdom Metazoa; phylum Mollusca; class Gastropoda; family Physidae; genus Physella; species Physella acuta. The sequence continues at coordinate 749,438 of NW_026731759.1, read as the reverse complement.
TGACTACCATTGCCACTAATTGAAATTAATATTAGTAGAAACTGCACCTTAATAGCCAGATCTTTCCATACTGTGGGATAACTTGTCACCTTATTTATCTATATCTGATGAATAAAAAGAGTTTATTTGACGTATTCTATTTTATAAATGAATGAATGTGTTTATCTTGTTCACTCCTAGCCTGCCAAATAGAAGTTAAGAAATACTTGCTACAGATTTTTTTTAATATTAAGAATGCTCACGATTCGCTATGTGTGAAGCCATGTTCTTTTTTTAAAATTGTAGCTTTAATCTGTTAAATATTCATAATTAGCTGGGTTTGGTTTGGTGAGACTTTGTTTATTTTCTGTTAATGAACCACCTTATCTGTTGGTGTCAGTTTCTTTATTTTCTGTTATACAGTTACCTAGGTAATTGATGGTAGTTTATTTATTTTCTGGCAGAAACTTTTGTAAGAATAGTTCACTTAAGTAAACAATATGTGGACAAGAACAACTACTATCAGGCCGGCACCTAAGATTGTATATGTTAGGGGTTCGTCGAGAAAGAGATCTCAGATCTCACTTCTGACACCAAAAATGTTAGGGGGGTACCAGGGGAGTGTGAAGGGATCCCTCTCCTGATACCAAAAATGTAAGGGGGTCGTTGTGAACCCGAAACTGAGTACCCCACTTATGTACCCACAAATTTTAGGGGGAGGGGTAAGGGATCGGTTGTATACCGATAGAGAGATGGTGATGGTCTTTATTCTCTCAACATCCGTGCATCCTCGTTGGTACAAGGAGGTTTACCAGACCTGAGCAAAATAATTACTTCACACTAATACAACATTAATATTAAACTAAAAATAAAACTTAGTAACACACACAGTTTATACATTTCTTTATCTTCATTTGACGTCACAAAGGTTTATATTTTAAAAGCAAAACAAAGAATACAAATAAGATATGGCATGTCTTTCATATTCAAGATAACATCACTTGAATTTCTAATACCAGTAAAAAAAAAAGACAAAAATAATCAAACTTACATTTCAATGCAGAATTATTCACCTTGGTTACTGACATAACATTAAAAAAAACACATGTGTGAATAGTAAACCAGCAATTACACAACTCAAAATTCACACAGGTAAATGTCATTTTCTCAAGTCCTACACTACTTGCTCTGCTTAGGTAATCTCAGAATCACACATGCAAATGTTATTATTACTAGTAGGCCTACTAATTTTACTACTTACACTGCTATGTAATCTCAGAATCGCACGTGTAAATGTTATCATCGCTAGTTTTGATTCCACTAAGCAAACACGGTTTGAATCCTTCTATGAATACTCATCAGTACTCACAACAATCTAGCTCGACACTCACGCGGCATGGAGATTTCCAGCCACCGAAATAAAACATTTGGCCACTGGTACAAACATCGGGCCACAAAGATAATGGCCACTGGAACGAAGCGCCTATTTACAGAATCAAAACGTTTGGCCACTGGTACAACATTGGCCACATGTATAAACATCTGGTCACAGATGTAAATATCTGGAACGAAGCACATATGTATAGGAACACCAGGCCACAGTAACAAAACATCGGCTGTGCCAATATGCCAGCCTTCGCGGCCAGCCCTAAAAGCTGCCACCATCTGAGTAGCCCAGCTTTGTGTGTGTGTCCTCACCATAGCCACCCTTCCTCGTATATAGGCTAGTCTTGCCCCCCCCCCCCCCTTTATCATCTCCACAGAGCTATAGGCTCACGAGTCGGCCTCCGTACCGTCCCTCGACGTTCGAGATAACACCGGTCACTATGCACCCATGCGTTTCACACCCGATAATTGACCGCTATAGATCTTCCCGTTGTCTCAGGACTAACGATCGTGTCATACACCGCTTGAGCTAACGTACGGCCACGCGGCACTCCCGCCCAGAGTTTCTTCCAGGCATCTCTTCGCCCCCCCCGAAAAAATTTTACCGCCCCCCCGAACGAAATGAAATTTATATAATTTATATAGAAAATATATACTTTTAACAGTGTCCGCCCCCCCCCCCCCCCGAAGAAAGTTTACCGCCCCCCCCCCCCCCCCCGAAGATTTCAAGTGCCCCCCCCCCCCCCGGAGAAAAAAGTCTGGAAGAAACACTGCTCCCGCCGCGCCTTACAACTGACCACAACAGAGGTCATGAAGAATGATCCCACCGTGTCGTCTAGCGGCATCCAAGGACTCAACTTTCGACATAAATCACCGCGGGTGTCACTCATGCACCTGCATAGAGCTCGTAGCTCTTAACGACCAGAGTGAGCCGATAACATTTTAATTAAATTTTAGATTTCCCCGGCCTGCTCATCCCCAATATCTTAGATTAACCCCTTGGCCTTTTGTAACTAAACCCCTTTAACGAACAACCAAGTAACAATTTCAATTAAAAATACATAATATAGTCCCAGCCAACATGCTTACTTAAGAATCAACAATAGAGTAGCAGTCAACAAAAATTTCATAAATTTTTCAAAATGACTTAAAGAATTAAAAACTACATTTATTTATCTTTGATTTGATACCAATTTTAATTATTAAAATTAATCGGCTAGAAAATGATTTACAACGGTTTAATCCTTTATTTAACTTGTCATCCTTATTATTACACCACAAGCCCTCGACACTAGCCGCTACCAACAAGCCCTCGACCCTAGCCGCTACCAACAAGCCCTCGATCCTAGCCGCTACCAACAAGCCCTCGATCCTAGCCGCTATCAACAAGCCCTCGATCCTAGCCGCTATCAACAAGCCCTCGACACTAGCCGCTACCAACAAGCCCTCGACCCTAGCCGCTACCAACAAGCCCTCGACCCTAGCCGCTACCAACAAGCCTTCGACACTAGCCGCTATCAACAAGCCCCCCTTTTATACCAACACTCGACCTTGGGATAACAATACGTAAATACCTCGGGGTTAACTCCACTTACACACGCCATGCGTTCTAGACTATTCTAACCTACTATAAGCCATCGGTACCCGTTTCACTTGAATTATAGGCCTATATATTTTAAAATGTACTTGTTTGAGAAAAATAATTTATGAAATAGTTATTGGTCAAAACGCAATATGCTTTACTACACGCTGTACGATATTAGCGACAAAGCTAAAATAATAACTACCAGAGGCGTAGCGATGGGGAGGGGGGGGTACATATGTCCCCGGGCGCCAACCTTAGGGGGCGCCAAAATGGGTTGTAAAAACAAATTAAAATGTCATTTTAGCTGCATTTTTTAAGTTCGAGAGAGGGGGGGGGGGTGCAAATCGAAAGTTTGAGAGGGGGTGCAAATCGAAAAGTTGGAGGGGCGTGCAAATTGAACATTTGGAGGGGGGCGCCAAATTGAAAGTTTGTCCCCGGGCGCCGGGAAGGGTCGCTACGCCTCTGATAACTACTTAGCTAAAAATCCGACCCATTTGACATAACACAGGCACACACTGATTAAGTGACTTAAATGATTCCGTTAAAAATCTGGTTATTCAATAGTCATTACGTTGTTTTTAAATAATTTGTATTAGTTTGACCGATAAAATTGTATATATTTCATAGCGTATGTCTTGATGAGTAGATCTATAGATCTAGATCTAAATTAAATTTGAATGAAGTAGTTCCTTTCTTTTAGTCTAAAATCGGAAGATTCACATATGAAAATAAATAAATTAAGTTTGACTTGGTGTGTCTCCATCGCGCACCACTTGCGTGGTATTAAGTACACTATCATCTCAGCTATTTATGCACCTTATATAACACGGAGAATGAAAGAGGTATCTAAAAAAACTTAACTTACGTGAATATGCCTATTCTTTCAAATTAATTTTTGTAACCCAAATTAGCCAGTTCCATAGCTAAACAAACAAAGATTTCTATAAAACAATTAAGGCCTGAAATAGTTTAAAAGATAATTTCATTTTTGGAATAGATTCTAGAGTAGATAGTCTAAAACTAGATCTTAGCGTCTACGTCTAGTTTTTGCGTAGATTTAGATCTAGATCTAGTCTAGAATCTAGATCTAATCTAGATCTAGAATACCTAGATCTAGAATCCAAATAGATAAAATAAATTTTATAAGTTTAGGCTTGAAAAAATTGTATTGTATACATTTCATAGCGTACGTAGATCTAAATCAAATTTGAATGAAATAGTTCATTTGTTTTTATTCTAAACAAGGCAGATGACGTCATTAGTTAATGTATAAACATTAGTGACGTCACTGTTTTATGCATTTTTTTTTCACAACTATAAATGCTTTTCCTGTTGCATAGTTAAAACTGTTTTTTTCTACATTCGAATACGCCTTTATTTTTTATTTTTCTTCTTTAAATAAAATTGTGGTTATACATTTAAAACATCTACCATGTTATTTTCAACAAAAGTCCGTATCAAGTTCTCCATATATCGCTGAAGATTCTGACGTGATATCCGGCGAAAATATTTTGCGGATAGAGAGAGAGAGAGAGAGAAGTGCGCACATGGGGTTTTATATATTAGGACTAGCCGTCCCGGCCAGGCCCTGCTCTGGCTTCTGTGAAAAACCTTTCTGTTAAAGACCATTACCTGTGTGTTTAGTAATCATCATAAACCCGGCATCGCCCACCCAAACCACAACCAACCAAAACCAAAACAACAAAACGCAAACATAACGCTAACACAATTAGTGAATTACAAATACAAAAGAAAACAAAAACCTAACAACAAACCCAACCACAAACACAAACACCAATACAAACAAAGAAAAAACAAACAAAAAAGCAAACGAAAACAAACCAAATCCAAACGCAAAACCAACCAAAAACACAAATACAAACCCAAAGAAAAAACACAAACAAAAACGAAAAAAGAAAGAACAAAAACGAACCAAATCAAAACGCAACCACTAACGCAAACCCACCTAAACACAAAGAAAACACTAACGCGAACATAAACGCCCGGGGCGGAATCACCTGTTTTAGCTTAATGAACGACTATAGTACCCCAACTTATTCACAGTCTTTTGCACTCACTTAAACGAACGCGCCTGTTTCAATTTAATGAACAATTATAATACTCCAAGCTTATCCGTAAAATACCTACAACATTTGCACTTGATCAATCCCCGCTAATTTTGTAATTTTTTTTTTCCAACACCAAAACAAAGTAATAAAAAGTAAATTCTTTTCCACTAATGCAATGGTTTTATAAAGGGAAGTAATTGTGTTTTCCTAATTTATCAAAGGGAAGTAAGTGCTATAGGACTAAATAAAGACATAATTAGAATTTTTGTAAAAGATGATATTTTTTTTAAAACTTGTGTTTAATGAACATGCCGAAAATTATTACTTTCAGTTTGATAAATGAAAATTATTTCCCAAAACTTTCAATATTAATTTTTCAACTCATAAATTTAGACCATAAGGACTTTAATTATCTAACACTTAAATCCATCGAAGTATGTCAACGACAAACAAACAAACAAACTTATTTTTACATACAGAATTGAGCTTTATATATTAGATTCTAATTTAACCTATAACTAACCAGTAACAGCAAGTTTACATCAAACACTAATCGTTCACTTTTAAAACTAGATCAGTCTCGTTGAATAAAAGGCAAAATAACGATTACAAGTATTATGTGTTGTTGAGATGACCATAAAACATTGTTTATAAAACAAATATTAAAAACCTAAATAGCAACAAGCTTTTAAATGCATTGAAAATAAGAAAATAAACTAATTTACTTTCTTTCATAAAAGCCTTTGTCAGTACAATATGTAAAAGATCTCATGATCGACCAAAGATTTTATGAAAAAAAAACAACCATCTAATTAAATTAAAAATATTGTATTGTCATTAATGTGGTACGTAAATGGAAAGTTTGAACGAAATCGCTGCATTAGAAGTGGGTAAAAAGTGAGTTACAAAATTTGCCACAAACAGAAGTTGCGAACTAAAAAAAAAGCTTGTAAAATTGGAACCCTGTTGTCGTCGTTGTCTTCGGCCATCATGACTATGATGACGGCAAAATAAAAAGGTCAATCGACGGCCTACTTACATCATCACTGTATGATTGGACTGAGAGGCGGTCAGTGTTTCTTCCAGACTTTTTTCTCCGGGGGGGCACTTGAAATCTTCGGGGGGGCGGTAGACTTTCTTCGGGGGGGCGGACACTGTTAAAAGTATATATTTTCTATATAAATTATATAAATTTCATTTCGTTCGGGGGGGCGGTAAAAATTTTTCGGGGGGGCTTCGCCCCCCCGAAGAGATGCCTGGAAGAAACTCTGGAGGCGGTATTGCCTTTTGCCTTGAAAATAATTCGTAACTTTCTTGGTGTAGGATGTAAATGTATGATTATATATATATATATATAGGCCTATATATATATATATAGGCCTATATATATATATATATATATATATATATATATATATATATATATATATATATATATATATATATATATATATAGTAGAATTTCTGCCGATATCTGCCTGCTTTTCTTTTTGGATTTGCTTACATAGTATCTTTGTCCAACCAAGAACAAACTACAAGGCAGCAGTTGTTTGATTTGGGAGTTGTCTCTCCTAGAAGAGTAGCTTTCCACAGCTAACTAGTCTCATCCGCCCGGGTTCGAACTCGAGACTTTTCGGTTTAGCAACCATGAGCTATTACAGATTCGTCCACGCCGACCCCTGGCCTATAGTTGAAATATTTAAGTATTTAGGCGATAGTAAATTTTAAAAAAAGACATCTTTCAACAGTACTGTTCGCTGGCCTGTATCTAAATATATAAAAGCAAAGTGGGGGTTGTTTCTTTGTTACACCTATTAGATCTAGATCGGGTACATGCATGTAAGTTCCAGGGAAAATGTTTTTGATTAAGTGTACGGTTCACTCTCATTCTAATGGGGAAATAAAAGCTATCCCAAATGATCGCATTTAAAGTGACCGAAAACTGATCTGGACTGACCGCGGAATAATATAAACTATACATTTTAAATTAGATAGACCACTTGTAGATGCGATATAAATTTTATATTGGGTACAGAAATCTTGCTAGTGCCGCGTGCACATGAAAAAACACCAGATTATCTAACATTTAATGGGTTCTGGTGGCTTTTATTTGTATAATAAATGTAATGCAGGTTGTTGTGTAATTTTTTTTGTTACACTTTCTGATATTTTTTGCATTTTTTAATTTATATATATATATATATATATATATATATATATATATATATATATATATATATATATATATATATATATATATATATATATAACGGCGAGCCATTTTATAATTACCAGATCTTCAATTACATATTTCTTCTTTTGTCTTTTTGACGCCCGTTGGAACGCCGAAATAAAGCATCAACACGCGCGCTTTTTAAAAATTAAATTTTTGTCCTAATTTGATATCATGCCAGTCTCAGCTGTATCGAATAACAAATATATGGGCTAATATATTGGTTGTCATGATCTGATATATCAGGTAAAAGCAACTAGCATTTTACTGATTCTCCCTTTAGTATCAGCGCCTTCCTTGCTATGTCGACCAATGATAGCAATAGCAGAAAGTAAGACTCGACTTCAAATAATGGTCACTGGTTCAGTACTGAAGATCTAGTGTTTTTGTAATTTATAAAAGCCCACGTGCACACTTCTCTGGGCTTGTCACACAATGAGTTCAAATTCTTCAGCATTACGTGTAGACCTTAGATAATACTTTTATTGAGCAAATTATGTAGGTTATACTCAATGTATAAGCCTTTATTTAACACAATAAATTAAACAAAAGACATTCGAATGTAGAAGTAATCCTAATCTTTCAACGTTACACGAAATAGTAGTCTTCAAAAAGAACACGGCGTCCAATCAGAGATGAGTTCTAGCTTTGTCGATTACAAGGTTTACTGGCTTATCATCATCTTTTCCCTTTTGTGCCCAAGACAGATTGGTCACCTTCAAAAGTTCTTTCCAGTTTTGTCAATCTCCGGGAATTTTCCTGGCAGCTCCCGTAACAGTCCAGTCACTGCCAGATGCTTCCCCGTCTCCCCTGGCTATCAACCGCCATCTTCGTTTCTTTAATAAGCTTTTATTTAATTCGCAACGTCTGTTTGTTTGCTGGTTTGTGGCAAATATTGTAACATAATTTTGACCCACTTCTAATGCAGCGATTCCGTTCAAACTTTCCAGATAAGTTCCAATTTGATGACAATACAAGTCTATCTATTTTAAAATTTTAATTAGATGCCTATTTAGTCATTAAAATACAGTAAAACGGGTTCAAAAATTAAGGGGAGATAACAAAATTAAATAACTCGATAAATTGCTATATTCCATAACAGAAGGGGAGATAACTAACTAGACGCAATCATCCTAACATTCTGGTTTACAATCGTAGAGCCCAGTGGCGTAGCGAGGTCGGGTGTCACCCGGTGCGGCACTTAATGGTGTCACCCCCAGAGGCGTAGCGACCTCCCCGGGGACAAACTTTCAATTTTTTGAGTTGCACCCACCCCACCCTCAAACTTTCGATTTGCACCCCCCCATTAAACTTTCGAGTTGCTACCCCCCCCCCCTCAAACTTTCGATTTGCATACCCCCCCCCCCCTCAAACTTTCGATTTGCACCTCTTAAAAGACTATTTAACACTCGAATTAATCACTTAATTAAGTGGAATTATCATTTTTACTTTCTCGTATATACGAAGTATAGAGAAAGTCTTGTAATCGTGCAAAAAAAAAATCTCGACGTTTTACACCTCACTGATACGGAAAAACATAATTTTGAAATCTTGTCCGTATGTCTGTGTGTCTGTCTGTGTGTCTGTGTGTCTGTGTGTGTGTAAACACGATAACTTGAGTACCGTAACAGCAAGGTTGATGAAATTTCATATATAAGTAATTTATCAAAATTGTAGATCCTGATCAACTTTTGAGCGATTTCCGATAACCGGAAGTGGTACTTTTTCTACTTTGAATTTTTCAAAAGCCTATAACTTGAGTACTATTTCAGATAGATAAATGAAATTTCACATGTAAGTAAAAGATCTAATTCTCTACCTTCTGTCAAATTTTGAGTAATTTCCGTTGACCGGAAGTACTAATTTACGCTATTTCCAATTTCTCAAAAAAACGCATGTAAATTTATAAAGTACTTTTAAAATTTCGCACTATTATGCACATTTGTTTTGGTGTTCGATTGGTGTGCAATTCTTTTTCTATGAGATTCTATTCTATTTTTAAAAATATAAGTAATTAAAAATCATGTCTATATTCCAAGTTATATAAGAACCGTTTCGATCTAGACAGACAGACAGACAGACAGACAGACAGACAGACACACAGACAGACAGACACACTGACTGACGACATACAGAGACAGTGAGTTAAATAAAAGCTTGTAAAAAGATTAGTTTTTGTTTTCTTATTTTCAGTGCATTTAAAAGCTTGTTACTGTAATGGTTTTTTACTTGTTGTTATCTCAGAAATTGTTTCTATTTCCATCTCTTCTATTAGTCTATTACTGATTTATTATTCATTATTATGTTTTGACTATAGCGTTAGTGATACATGTAATTTTTATTTCTACCAATTTCCAACCATACAATAAAAATTCAATTTTGAAAGATCTTCCAATTCAAGAATAAAACGAATTTCCGGCACAAGGCGGGGGGGGGGGGGGGGGGGGGTGTTGGTAGGCGGGGGGCACTTGATATTTTCGGGGGTGGGGGGAGGAGGGCGGAGCACACCCGAAGAGATGCCTAAAAGGAACTCTGCCGCCCTCCGAAGTTATTATTTTTTCTTTCGCAGAAACCTAAGCAGGAGTATTCTCATCAACGAAGAAAAGTTTGATGGTGATCGGATAAAAGGTGTAGTAATGCATCAAGAAAAACAAATCATAAACAGAAAAAACACTTTCATTGTATAGATAGATTGCGTAAGATACCGGTTAACTGAGTTTGGTTCGGCACTGGAAGGTAGTTATTCTTATACTATAAGAAAATACACACACTTGAATGTATAGCTAATTAGATGATGAGCTTGAAACAACCGAAAACATAGGGTCTTGTCCCTCATCTGGGTTTAAATAACTTTTTGTTTAACCTCGCGCCTCGTTGGGGACAGGAATTCTTTAGCCATTATATGAGATTAATTGCACTAACAAATCCAGTGCTGTTTCATAGTTTTAATATTTTTATTGGCGATTACAGTCAAAACATAAAAAGTTAACAAATATGATCTTGGGCTTTATTAGTAATTTTTTAATAAAATGCCAATGGTATTACATGTAGTTATGTGTTGTTTTTTTTGCCACTTGATAGTTTTATCACTGCCTCTAAGTGATGCGTCTTCCAGGAAGCAAAGTAATATTTGTCACAGTTTAGGATTTTTTTTAAAAAATTACCAGATTGACCAGATCAAGAATGTTTTGCTATTGTATCATGTAGTCAAGTAGGATAACGAATATTTCTAAAACAGAATAGGATGGTTTTTTTTTTTTCATTTTCCAAATTTTCCTATTAACCTGCTTTAGTGTTGTACTTTAGTACTATTAACTTTGTCTAGTGTTGTACTCTAAATACTACTATTAACCTTCTCTAGTGCTATACTTAGATACTACTATTAACTTTCTTCAGTGTTGTAGGCCTACTCTAGATACTACTATTAACTTTCTTTAGTGTTGTAGGCCTACTCTAGATACTTCTATTAACTTTCTCTAGTGCTGTACTTTAGATATCACTTAAACATCTCTAAATGCTCCCACGGCTCCAAGAGTCAATGTCCTCTGGAAGTCTCTTTCTGTATTCTCCCTCAAACATGTAATTCATATGTTCCAGATCCAAGGAGCAGACAGAGTGGGTGGTACACTCTTCTGTCTGTTCAATATTCTCTGATTTGATCTTCTTCGATTTCAACACCAAGAATATGACAAGAAAAATAAAGAATGCGACAATGGCTAGACATAAAGGCAAAAGTATAGCCAGATAGGTTTGAACTGAGACTATCTCTGGGACTGGAGTTCGCGGCACAGACGTATCGTAAGCTGGGGATAGCGAGATAATATTAGAAGAGCCGCCCTCATTGCCACTGCTGTCTACAGCGTAGATGCTGAGGAACAGGGTCACATTGTTGCCTAGCCCTGTCGTGTTTAGAGAAAGATGCAGCTTTTCACTTGATCCTGACGATCTAGGCTGACTTAAATTTCCGTAAAGGATGTGTGCGTCTTTAAGCAATTCTGTGGACTTACGATTTAGAAGTAGTTCTTCAAAATCCTTAGAATAATGGATGAAGTATTTAGATGCTGAAAAGATTTGAAGAAAAAATGGACTGTAGTTTTCATGTATTAATGTTTTTCTAAAGTAAATTTTTACTATAATAATTGATCTTCAATGTGTATTTACTTTTTAGTTCAATTTTTATTTCCTTGTCGTAGCTGATAAATCTTTTTAAAAATAGAACGAACCTGTGCCTCTCTCCATGTCTGAACCTACAGCTGTCCACTGTACCACCGCTGTCATATTGGTGTAGTCAAATGAGACGACGCTAAAGTCCGTTATTCTAGAAGGTGGGATCTCATCTGTTAATTGCTCTTGTGTTAAAATAGAGCCAGGAAACCCACGCAATCGAAATTCGCCAGCAGTTGTCACCCTTTGGAAATTCTCTAGTGGTATTGTTTCAGTCTGTGTCTGTTGACCTTAAAACAAACAGTCTTGATGTATTTTTTAGATTCACCATTAAGTAGATATGTTTATATGGCTACATGACATTACCCCCCCCCCCGTAAATTACCCCCCCCCCCGGACATCCCCCGTATTTCCCCCCCCCCACCCCTCAATTTAGAATCTTAATTCTAACTAAAATTCTATACTTATATATTACCTTAATCCTAACCTTAAGAAAAGCTGCAAATCCTAAATTCACTCTGCCTAAAACTTAACCCAAAACCAAAACCAAATCCTAACCCTAGCCCTAACACTAACACTAAACCTAACCCTTACCCTAGCCAAAGCAATAGCAATAGCAATAGCCATAACCCTAACCCTGACCATAACAATAACGCTAATCCTAACCCTAAACCTAGCCCTAACCCTAACCATACACAAAGCCCTAACCCTAACTGTAACCCTAACCCAAGCCATAGCCATAGACCTTACCCTAACCCTAACCCCAGTTTACCCCAGCCCTAGCGCTAGCGCTAGCCCTATGGATATGGAAATGGAAATGGATTTGGATGTGGATGTGGATGTGGCTGTAGACGTAGACGTAGACGTAGACGTAGACGTAGATACAGATATAGATATAGATATAGATATAGATATAGATATAGATATAGACATAGACATAGACATAGACATAGACATAGACATAGACATAGACATAGACATAGACATAGACATAGACATAGACATAGACATAGACATAGACATAGACATAGACATAGACATAGACATAGACATAGACATAGATATAGATATAGATATAGATATAGATAGATAATGGATAAAACGGGCAAGATTAATTTTAATATATATAAGTGACCAGAAACTGCGTATCACTCGTTAAACTTAATTAGCACTTTTTTAACAAAAAATACCACATTAAAAACATCAGCATTGCTTCAACAATCTTAGATCAATATTATTTTATATTTTGAACCTTGATCCTAGAATAACGGCAGAATATGTGTACGTACCGGATGTTGTAGCCTCTAAAGCCCGGCTACCTTTACCGGATGCAGTTACAACAACGGTTTCTTCCTTCCGGCCGATTACCTTGACCTTTATATTATAACGGCCATCGCCCATCAAATCACGTGGCATGATGCTAGCAGCATACACGCCATCACCTTTAATGATGTCGGCACCTACAAGATTAAGAGATTAGAGACGTAAAACACGTCATAGCCTTGGGTTTAAACTAAAACTTGAAATAAAATTTGTTGAAATTTCGCTCGCAAGTTTTGGCCTATAAGCAAGATCGATAGATAGAGGAATGAAGTTGAAAAGCTTGTAGAAAGCAATTGTTATCATAAATATAATTTGATGTGACCCCCTACACCATTCTGCTTCCCCTAAATATGAAAGCTGTGAATAGAGTTTAAGATATGGCTTGACTAGAACAATCGTAGACTGCCGTTAACTTACCAACACCATTATCATATTAGAACAATCGTAGACTGCCGTTAACTTACCAACACCATTATCATATTAGAACAATCGTAGACTGCAGTTATCTTACCAACACCATTATCATATTAGAACAATCGCAGTCTGCCGTTAACTTACCAACACCATTATCATATTAGAACAATCGTAGACTGCAGTTATCTTACCAACACCATTATCATATTAGAACAATCGCAGTCTGCCGTTAACTTACCAACACCATTATCATATTAGAACAATCGTAGACTGCAGTTAACTTACCAACACCATTATCATATTAGAACAATCGCAGACTGCAGTTAACTTACCAACACCATTATCATATTAGAACAATCGTAGACAGCCGTTAACTTACCAACACCATTATCCAGCAGGAGGATATCGGTCGGTGATGACTGGGGACGCTCTATTGAGGCAATGACCTGGGCATTTAGTACTGGAGCCTTGCCTCGAGTCACTTCAGCATAGATTCCAAATTTCTGACTGGGATCAAATACCACCTCACCTTGTTGTGGTATCCAGGAGTTGATCTATAAAAATATCAAGTATTTTATTTTTCCTGTAATAAACTGAATTGACATACAGTCTCGGTCGATTTATTGTGATCACTATGCGCAGGGGCGTAGCGAGGGGGGGGGGGGGCGGGGGGTGCGGACCGCACCGGGTGACACCATTTAGGGGGGTGACACCAAGGCAAAATATAGCAAAATATATAGAGAAAAACTCGAGGGGGGGTGCAAATCGAAAACTTGAGGGAGGGGGGGGGGGTGCAAATCGAAATCTTGAGGGGGGGGGGGTGGTGCAAATCGAAAACTTGAGGGGGGGTGCAAATCGAAAATTTGAAAGTTTGTCCCTGGGAAGGGTCTCTATGCCTCTGGGGGGGGGGGGTGACACCATTAAGTGCCGCACCGGGTGACACCCGACCTCGCTACGCCACTGACTATGCGTTTATTACAACTAAAATACTTCCATTAAATAAAAAGATAATACATACTAAATCAATTTTTTAATATAAAATATTTCACGAAACAGCCCCCTCTTACTTATTAGACCTATTTTCTTTTAACATAAAATTAAATCGTCGTCTTAGTTTACCGATCCCATATACAACTTTTTTCCAAAAACATAGCTTCGCCTACTCTGGTTCTAATTTGTGGAACAATCTTCCTAATAAAAAAAATCTGAAAATATATTCAAAACTAAACTAAAACAACAGTTATTTAATGACTCATTGAAACATTTCTCAATCATCTATTATATTCTTTTTTAAATCTCATTTTGTATTATAACTATGTAATATTATTTCTTTATTCCACATTTTTAGTGCTATGTTACTGTTATGTAGTTACTATGCAATTGCTTTTTTTCCCACGTTTTCTTTAACTTGCTTTCTCTGTCTTTCCTATCAAATCTTGCGATCGAAATTTCTGGCACTTCCCAGTTAGCTAGCGCGCTGAAATTTTCAGGGAAGCTTTCTTTTGGATGACCATAGAATATGCAATTGTTATTATTACTAAATTGATCAATGGAAACATTTTATTGAGCATTTTAGACCGCTATATAATCTATATATAGAATTCTCCTCTGCGAGCCATTAGAAAAAAAACGAGCGACGCGTAGCTCGCCTCTCTCTTGCCGCGCGCAGTGAAGCGAACGATCCCACGTCGCCACAGGCTTAGGGGCAGATAATTTAGTTTGAACCGACTTTAAACTTACAGGAGGTAACTATTACCACTGGTGGCCAGTTTGGGGGAGACGATATGGTCGAGTGGTTGGGCACACGATTGCTATCCCACTCGACACGGATTCAAATCTATGTGTTCTAGTCAGTAACGTATTCACACAACGTGTTTTTTACGAGTTGTCTTTTTTTACGAGTTGTCTTTTTACGAGTTGTCTTCGTTTACCCAAAAAAAAAGTGAAAAGATAAAATCGATAGCAAGATTTCAATGCAAACAGACAAAGACTAAAAAGTAGAAAATAATAATCATTAAAAAAGTATTAAAAAACCCACGTTTTCTGATTGAACTAAAAAGTAGAAAATAAATACTATACATCACAATAATGCAAGCGATCACTCTACTATAAGCGATGAAAAACGTGGGGCGCCGTGATTTTCTTACAGTTTCTAATACTGTTGACTCTCTACAAGCTCCCTAATAAAAGTCAATAGTATTATCTAATCAATAGTAATATAACTTTTACTTCGGCGCCCCACGTTTTTCATCGCTTATAGTAGAGTGATCGCTTGCATTATTGTGATGTATAGTATTTATTTTCTACTTTTTAGTTCAATCAGAAAACGTGGGTTTTTTTAAACTTTTTTAATGATTATTATTAAAAGCTGTTATTAAATTGTTGTTTTATTTGTTTATTTTTAAACGGCCAATGTGAAAAAAGGCCTTAGTGCCTACTATTGTTACCGTAATAGAATAAATAAATAAATAAATAACTACAAGCTTATACGTTGAACAATACCACATAGTGATTAAAGCCTAATGTTATTAGCGGCGTAGATCTTCATCTCTGTATATACAAACATACATACATGCACACACACACATACACACACACACATACACATACATGCACACACACATACACACACATACACACACACAAACATACACACACATACATACATACATACATATATACACACACACTCGCACGCACGCACGCACAAACACACACAAACACACAAACACACACGCACGCACGCACGCTCACACACACACAGGCAGACAGACAGACAGACAGACAGACAGACAGACAGACAGGCAGACAGACAGACAGACAGACAGACAGACAGACAGACAGACAGACAGACAGACAGACAGACAGACAGACAGACATATAGGCCTCTCTCTCTATCTCTCTCCCTCTCTCTCCTTCTCTCTCTCTCTCTCTCTCTCTCTCTCTCTCTCTCTCTCTCTCTCTCTCTCTCTCTCTCTCTCTCTCTCTCTCTCTCTCTCTCTCTCTCTCTCTATATATATATATATATATATATATATATATATATATATATATATATGCTGCTTAAATATTTTCTGTGAAGCTTCGTTACTGACATATCAATATTTGAAGGGTTACAGCTAGCATTGATACTGAATATTCATAGAATATTTTTTGCGATACTGCTATCGATGCTGCTCTAACATGATTCCGACGGATAGCATCAGGGTTTCTTTCAGACATTTTTTCCGGGAGCACTGCCCTGTAAAATGTCAGTGTTATCTGTAAAAAGTCAGTTTTACCTGTAAAATTTCCTGTTTTACACCTCGAGGCTTAGACTGTATGTGTACCGTCACATGAGACACCGTAGCATTTGTGGTCACGTGGTAGACCCACAAACCAGTCTATGTGGTAAAAAAAAGTTAATATATGACGTGAAAATGCTTTACACATTTTCTGATGTCAATCGTCTGTATGTCGGTGACATTTGTTTGGTAGTTTGGAATACTTTGTCTCTTGTGACTAAAGGTCCCAATATTTTGATTGTACGAGAGAAAGAATTCTCTTGTAAAGCCATTGTACATTTTAGTCTATTTAAAAGTTTGACAAAAAGCTTCTTTTTAAACGTATATACTAGGTCACTCACATGCGATATGCCTGGTATCATGACTCGTAACACTTTAGATGATAAATCGTATTTAAAGCTGTCTTTATAATTTTCTTCGGTGTAGTTCTCATTTGGGCCTTCAATCCTTACTACAATATAGTGAGAATAGCTGAAAGTCAGCGATGTTTCAGTGCCAATGGTTGAGTCAATATAAAAACTTCCGGAAAGCGTTTCTCCTTTCCTTGTAGAAACCGCATCCGAAAGAATCTGCAAATCAGACACCTTATAAGGATTTCTTGAATCAGCTATCAAATTTTTATGACATAAAGCAAGAAGCATCAACTTACAGAGTAGGGAATGTTAGCTTTTGGGATGATGTTATTTTCCATAGCAACAGTAGCTGCCAGTCCATCAATCAAGGCTGTTGAGTAGTTCCGGCCGCTGTAGAAAAACGTCTTTCCCCCGGTCTCCTGCGAGAGTTGAGCGATACTTTGTTCGGCCCGTTGTCCATACGCTAGGGCGTGAACTACGATTCCTAGAATAGAACCAGTTCCTGTACATCCAAACAAGCTCATCAAAAATCATAGCAAATTATTAATCTAAATTTAGGCTGACCTTCTTTCATTAATGCAGGTCTAAGATCTCTCAGATACGGCCCTTCATTTTCTTTTCCATCAGTTATTAATATAATGGTACCACCGGGGGCGTCACCATACTTTGTAAGAACCTGGAATTACATATAGATACATGCATACATATATACATACACACATACATACATACACACATACGCAGAGAGAGAGAGAGAGGGAGGTGGTGTACGGTGTCTTAAGTGACATGTTCAAGTGTCCTTGTATTAAATAACTTTCACAAATTTAAAACTATGCCGAAGAGAATTTCCTAACTGTAGAGATGAGATTGAATGTAGAGATGAGATGAGATGTCACTAACCTCTACACCCTTCTTGAGACCGGCACCTATGCTTGTTTTACCTTCCGCTTGCATGGGCAAAGCATCTATTAAAGTAAATCTGTCTTTTTCTGACTTGACCTATTATTTTTAAAGAATTCAAATGACAAATTGTAAGTTCAAATCAAATTATATTTTAATAAGTTTATTAAAATTAATGTTAATCTTTATCAGTTTTATATCTGTGCTTATAATTGATTGATCCATATCATTCCATTCATTATAATTTCTTCAGTTAACTGTTTTAAAAAAAAAAACGTGAATACTAGTTGTATACTAGCATACATGTTTGTTTCTTGTCTTATTTCGACTAGAAAAACTTGCAATGTGTACCTCGACCAGCTGAGACAGCGTAGAAGCGTTGGTGTTGAACTGTACGATCCCAAGTTTACTGCCCGTCTCTATACAGCTGAGGATGTAGTTACTGGCTGCTTGCTTGAGTACACTGAGAGAGGCTCCCTGGTGAGAGGTCAATCATGTTAGTGGTAGTACACACACTTACCTACACGCTAGATGTCACACACTTACCTACACGCTAGATGTCACACACGCTTACCTACACGCTAGATGTCACACACACGCTTACCTACACGCTAGATGTCACACACACTAACCTACACGCTAGATGTCACACACACTTACCTACACGCTAGATGTCACACACACTTACCTACACGCTAGATGTCACACACACTAACCTACACGCTAGATGTCACACACACTTACCTACACGCTAGATGTCACACACGCTTACCTACACGCTAGATGTCACACACACTTACCTACACGCTAGATGTCACACACACGCTTACCTACACGCTAGATGTCACACACACTAACCTACACGCTAGATGTCACACACACTTACCTACACGCTAGATGTCACACAAACTTACCTACACGCTAGATGTCACACACGCTTACCTACACGCTAGATGTCACACAAACTTACCTACACGCTAGATGTCACACACACTTACCTACACGCTAGATGTCACACACACTTACCTACACGCTAGATGTCACACACACTTACCTACACGCTAGATGTCACACACACTAACCTACACGCTAGATGTCACACACACTTACCTACACGCTAGATGTCACACACACTTACCTACACGCTAGATGTCACACACACTTACCTACACGCTAGATGTCACACACACTTACCTACACGCTAGATGTCACACACATTTACCTACACGCTAGATGTCACACACACTTACCTGCACGCTAGATGTCACACACACTTACCTACACGCTAGATGTCACAAACGCTTACCTACACGCTAGATGTCACACACACTTACCTACACGCTAGATGTCACACACACTTACCTACACGCTAGATGTCACACACACTTACCTACACGCTAGATGTCACACACACTTACCTACACGCTAGATGTCACACACACTTACCTACACGCTAGATGTCACACACACTTACCTGCACGCTAGATGTCACACACACTAACCTACACGCTAGATGTCACACACACTTACCTACACGCTAGATGTCACACAAACTTCCCTACACGCTAGATGTCACACACACTTACCTACACGCTAGATGTCACACAAACTTCCCTACACGCTAGATGTCACACACACTTACCTACACGCTAGATGTCACACACACTTACCTACACGCTAGATGTCACACACACTTACCTACACGCTAGATGTCACACACACTTACCTACACGCTAGATGTCACACACGCTTACCTACACGCTAGATGTCACACACACTTACCTACACGCTAGATGTCACACACACGCTTACCTACACGCTAGATGTCACACACACTAACCTACACGCTAGATGTCACACACACTTACCTACACGCTAGATGTCACACAAACTTACCTACACGCTAGATGTCACACACACGCTTACCTACACGCTAGATGTCACACAAACTTACCTACACGCTAGATGTCACACACACTTACCTACACGCTATATGTCACACACACTTACCTACACGCTAGATGTCACACACACTTACCTACACGCTAGATGTCACACACACTAACCTACACGCTAGATGTCACACACACTTACCTACACGCTAGATGTCACACACACTTACCTACACGCTAGATGTCACACACGCTTACCTACACGCTAGATGTCACACACACTAACCTACACGCTAGATGTCACACACACTTACCTACACGCTAGATGTCACACAAACTTCCCTACACGCTAGATGTCACACACACTTACCTACACGCTAGATGTCACACACACTTACCTACACGCTAGATGTCACACACACTTACCTACACGCTAGATGTCACACACACTTACCTACACGCTAGATGTCACACACACTTACCTACACGCTAGATGTCACACACACTTACCTACACGCTAGATGTCACACACGCTTACCTACACGCTAGATGTCACACACACTTACCTACACGCTAGATGTCACACACACTTACCTACACGCTAGATGTCACACACACTTACCTGCACGCTAGATGTCACACACACTTACCTACACGCTAGATGTCACACACACTTACCTACACGCTAGATGTCACACACACTTACCTGCACGCTAGATGTCACACACACTTACCTACACGCTAGATGTCACACACACTTACCTACACGCTAGATGTCACACACACTAACCTACACGCTAGATGTTACACACACTTACCTACACGCTAGATGTCACACACACACTTACCTACACGCTAGATGTCACACACATACCGTCATACTACCTGAGATATCAACCCTAACTTACCGTCAAACTACCTGAGGTATCAACCCTAACTTACCGTCATACTACCTGAGGTATCAACCCTAACTTACCGTCAGACTACCTGAGGTATCAACCCTAACTTACCGTCATACTACCAGATGTATCAACCCTAACTTACCTTTATACTACCAGATGTATCAACCCTAACTTACCGTTATACTACCAGATGTATCAACCCTAACTTACCGTCATACTACCTGAGGTATCAACACTAACTTACCGTCAAACTACCTGAGATATCAACCCTAACTTACCGTCATACTACCTGAAGTATCGAGCACTAGTACACGTTTCCTAGGATGAGCCTGCACGTAACGGAACTTGGGCCTCGTCTTACTAGTAGATGGGAGCGGCTTCTTCGCTATTCCACAAATGACAAAAAATTAACAACAATAAAACTATTGTCCTAATCCGTTTATGGATATTAATCTTTTGTTACAATAAACTAAGAATTGACGCATCTTGTTAGATTTTTATTCCATAGCTAAAACGGAAAACAACTATAAAAATGAAGGAAAATGAAAGTCAAGAAAACGAGCAAATAAAAAATAATTGCAAGGTAGTTTCCAAACTTTTCAGTCCGAGGGCCGCATTAACTATGAAATATCAGTTCGGGGGCCAGAGTTTCTTTAAGGCATCTCTTCTGGGAGTGGGCGCCCTCCGTCTACCACCCCCCCCCCCCTCACGAAATATAATTTATATAGAAATATTTGCAAATTTCAAGTGTCCACCCCCTCCCCACCCCCACGGAGAAAAAAGTCTGGAAGAAACGTTTTCGGGGGTCGATAACACACTCGAGGTCCAAGTTTGCTCTCAAATTGTTCTTCACGTATTTCATTCTTGAAAATGTTTGTTCACACAGTTATGTTGTTTCAAAATTTGAAAGGTAGGCCTACTCTGATGCAGAACTTTTAATATTAGGAAAGTCTTCCTTGTACAAAAACTTAGGAAAATTAATCTGCCCTGCTGTTCATCTTTGCAACTGGCCACATTTGCTGCAAATGGGCTTTGAAACAGTCTCACTTTTTCTGCCTTTGAATCCAAGTCAGAAAACCGATACTGAAACTGCAGCTGGAGGTCTTTAATGATCTCGTATGTAAATGACGTGGGAAATTCATTGGTTGCCTCACCCGTAAAGAACTTGCACTGCTGAAAGTGCGTCAAGTTGTTGGCCAGTACTTGTTCCAAATACATGACAAGTTTGAATCTGAAGGCCTTTAGGTGGGTGTGTAGATAAGATACTAGATTTCCCTCTCTTGCCGTTTTAGGTTCAGAAAATTTAAATGATTACTTATGTCTGCAGCAGAGGCCAATTTCTATACCCACTCTAATGAACACAAGAAGGTGAGGTGGAACAACTGTCCAGCGACTCATCCATTGCAATTGAAAAATGGCGAAGCTTGCTTGCATATTTCGCTATTTGAGTCACGATGTTTTCACCAATGTCTGCAACACGGCGGGCAATGGTATTTGCACCCAAAGCTACATTTTCAAATGGTTTTGAATTTTCTGTGCAAAGTTCCTCAGTCACCTCTAACAACATTTATTCAGTGGACAAAAAGATCGCCGCGGGCCGGATGAAATGACCTCGTGGGCCGCATCCGGCCCGCGGGCCGTAGTTTGGAGACCCCTGGTTTAGAGCATACTAGCGTACCCGTCCCGTACGTTGCCGCAATATTTTAAGAGGATTTTGTCAATGCGTTACCAATAGTTTATTATTAGACGCTTGACCTTGTTTTCAGAAATTGAGTTATTAAAATGTAGATATTAGAATGCGTTTTTTTTTCACACTCCTGCCCAGACGCCCCTGTACGAACGCCTTCAGTGTACGTTAATTACCCTCTGTAATAGTGAAGTATAATAGGCGACCGCCTACGTATCGGAGGCATCGCGGGGCGGTCTCGGGAGTCACAGGTTGCACTACTGCAGGGGTCCTGGGTGCGTCATTTGTTTCGGTTTAGTCATCGAATGTAGTGGCCCACCTTATCCCTATTGTAGGGTGCTCTTTAAAACCTATGTAGGCGCCGTAGTGCTTAGAGGAGCCCGGCGTGCTTCGGGTCACCCGACCGCCAGGTCGCCGGCGGACGTGCCTTGTTTTGTTGTTTTTTTTTGTTAAAAAAACTGAGGTGCCATAGTGCTCACGGGAGTGCCCAACATCTTCAATAAAATCTTAATATACAAATTTAGTATGCTCTGTTTTATAATAGTTTGTTCAAGTTCAAACTAAAATCATCGTGTATGCTACTTGTTCACAAAGAAATTCATGCTTTCTTATTACAATTACACACTTTTGAACATAATCTTAGCTTTCTGTTAGATCATTTATCCTACCCTTTTATTTTTCTTGTATGTTCCCTAATCTTACTTTTCACGAAATCTTCATGTTTCCTCATAACTTCCCATGCACTTTTATATTGGCAAAGTCTATTTTGGCGATTTGGTGCAAAGACATTATGCTTTAAATGTTTCGGTGATCTTGTTGGATCATCGCAGAACTCCGCCATCTGAAATATAAAGTTACTGTTTTAGTCAGCAAGAGAGTGTCTAAATAAACCAGCTGTTTGACAAGCATTTTAAAATACAGAGTTTGTAAACTTAACCGAGATATTTTGTATCATGTTTGCTTTAGTGTCTACTCGGAAGAATAAGCCACACCACAATCAAAAGCGCTTAAAGTATTGTCATAGAACTAGATCTCTTTACTTACACTAAGAATTAAAGTATTGTCATAGAACTAGATCTCTTTACTTACACTAAGAATTAAAGTATTGTCATAGAACTAGATATCTTTACTTACACTAAGAATTAAAGCATTGTCATAGAACTAGATATCTTTACTTACACTATCGAGGTACTGCATAAACATTAGAGATGCCATCGCTTTATTTGCAGCCATCCTAGGAAAAAACCGGCAGTTTTTCTCAGGTTTCCCAGTAAAGAAGTCAAATTCACATTGTTTGCTTGTATATTCATTCAAGATAGAACCTTCCACATCTGTTGTACACCTGCAAAGATAAAGCAGCCTTGTAGAAATGTGATTATTGGAATCGTGAAGTAGATCATAGGTAGGCTTAGAAATGCGTAGGGGAAAGAAAGAAAATAAACAAATATCCATTAATAATAAAAGCACTATTCTTTCAAATGTGTACTAGCTTTCATGAGCGACCAATACTTTTATCAAAGAAAGCAAGTATATTTTCTTATTTTCTGTGCATTTAACAGCTAATTAGTAGATTTTTGTTGTTTTTTTTAAAGGGTTGTTTTCGATTTATTATAAATTTTTATTGAGTTTACAGCGTCTTGAGAGTCGACAACGGAATGATAAAAGAGGCAGATCTAGTTGCCCTTTGGAGTTATGATTGCAAGCTAGTTATCAGGGTTTAAAGCAAATAATTTTAGCTGTATAGGGTGTCGAATCAACTTAGAATGAGCAGGCCTTTGAGCAATACAAATATTTATCGAACTTTTAAATGTTTGTTGTTTTTGTGTAAAAAAAAAGTGTGCTATTAATTTTTTATTGAGTCCAAATATTTTTTGTGTAGCTGCAAACAGAGTTTCTTCCAGGCATCTCTTCGGGGGGTCAAAGCCCCCCCCCGAAAAATTTTTACCGCCCCCCCCCCCCCCCCCCCCGAACGAAATGAAATTTATATAATTTATATAGAAAATATATACTTTTAACAGTGTCCGCCCCCCCCCCCCCCCCGAAGAAAGTCTACCGCCCCCCCCCCGAAAATTTCAAGTGCCCCCCCGGAGAAAAAAGTCTAGAAGAAACACTGGCTGCAAAGCATGTCGAAAGATAAGCAAAATATCTTTTTTACTTTCTCGTATATACGTAGTATAGAGAAAGTCTTGTAATCGTGCAAAAAAAAAAATTGAGATTTTTACAACTCTCGACGTTTTACACCTCACTGATACGGAAAAACATAATTTTGCAATCTTGTCCGTATGTCTGTGTGTGTGTGTGTCTGTCTGTCTGTGTGTCCGTGTGTAAACAGATAGATAAATGAAATTTCACATGTAAGTAAAAGATCTAATTCTCTACCTTCTGTTAAATTTTGAGTAATTTCCGTTGACCGGAAGTAGTAATTTACGCTACTTCCGATTTCTCAAAAAACTAATGTAAATTTTAAAAGTACTAATAATATTGCGCACTATTATGCGCTTTTTTATTTCGCGTTCACTTGGTGTGCAATTAATTTGTCTGCGAGATTTTATTCTATTTTTAAAACTTTAAGTATTTAAAATGGATTAAAAATCATGTCTATAGCCCCTGTTATTTTATATAAAAATATTCGAGAAAGTTTAGGGGAGATCACTCCCGGTTTATTTTTTTCAGTTTTTTACTTTCTCGTATATACGTAGTATAGAGAAAGTATTGTAATCGTGCAAAAAAAAAATCGAGATTTTTACAAATCTCGACGTTTTACACCTCACTGATACGGAAAAACATAATTTTGCAATCTTGTCCGTATGTCTGTGTGTGTGTCTGTGTGTCTGTGTGTCTGTGTGTCCGTGTGTAAACAGATAGATAAATGAAATTTCACATGTAAGTAAAAGATCTAATTCTCTACCTTCTGTTAAATTTTGAGTAATTTCCGTTGACCGGAAGTAGTAATTTACGCTACTTCCGATTTCTCAAAAAACTAATGTAAATTTTAAAAGTACTAATAATATTGCGCACTATTATGCGCTTTTTTATTTCGCGTTCACTTGGTGTGCAATTAATTTGTCTGCGAGATTTTATTCTATTTTTAAAACTTTAAGTATTTAAAATGGATTAAAAATCATGTCTATAGCCCCTGTTATTTTATATAAAAATATTCGAGAAAGTTTAGGGGAGATCACTCCCGGTTTATTTTTTTCAGTTTTTTACTTTCTCGTATATACGTAGTATAGAGAAAGTATTGTAATCGTGCAAAAAAAAAATCGAGATTTTTACAAATCTCGACGTTTTACACCTCACTGATACGGAAAAACATAATTTTGCAATCTTGTCCGTATGTCTGTGTGTGTGTCTGTGTGTCTGTGTGTCTGTGTGTCCGTGTGTAAACACGATAACTTGAGTACCGTTACAGCTAGGCTGGTGAAATTTCATATATAAGTATTTTATCAAAATCGTAGATCCGTATCAACTTTTGAGCGAATTCCGATAACCGGAAGTGGTACTTTTTCTACTTTGAATTTTTCAAAAGCCTATAACTTGAGTACTATTTCAGATAGATAAATGAAATTTGATATGTAAGTAAACGAGCTAATTCTCTACCTTCTGTCAAATTTTGAGTAATTTCCGTTGACCGGAAGTACTTATTTACGCTCTTTCCGATTTCTCAAAAAACGCATGTAAATTTATAAAGTACTAATAATATTGCGCACTATTATGCGCTTTTTTATTTAGCGTTCGATAGGTGTGCATTTCTTTTTTCTACGAGATTATATTCTATTTTAAGAAATGTGAGTATTTAAAATGGATTAAAAATCATGTCTAGAAGTCTATATCCCGAGTTGCCATCCCCTGTAGTGTTATATTAGAATATTCGAGAAAGTTTAGGGGAGATCACTCCCGGTTTATTTTTTTTGTACTAAGGATATTCTTTGGTGGAAAAAATTTTATACAAATGAAACTATTTTATTGTCAATAATTTACTACAAAAAAAGATTAATAATAATAAACAATTATAATAAATATCGGTTTTTTTATTTAGTTATCGAAAATATTAAAAACATCAAATACATCAAATATTTAGAAGATCCGAAAAAAAAAACCGACATGATTTTATTACCATATTAATTTTACCAATTTAAGCCAATTATTTTGTAGAATAAATACTGTATTCGGGAGTAGGCAATGTAGGTCTACACAAATATAATGCTTATTCATTTATAAAATAAAGATTTTTTAATGTAATTGTTTCTGTTAAGTGTCTTTCTAAATGTATTCTTTGTTTGTGTTTTTTTTTTTACCGCTGGTTGAGCACACGATGAAGAAAATGGAATTTTGTTTATTAAAACTTTTGTCATTGTGAACGTCTCTTAAATGATGTATAGAGTTTAATGACGTCACAGGCTGGATAGAGTTAAATGTTTATGAAACTTGTTATGGGACATGTTTAGGTGTCAAGTATTTCAAGCTTTCTCCAGTGTTGTTGCTTACAGGTGATGTTGTAGCAACACAACAATAAACATTTTTAAGCTGGGGATTTCATTCAGGCATTCATTAATTATAAAGCTAACAAAGCAGAACATTGTATTTCATGTAAATCTAGCGCAAGACAGATGAGGAGCACTATACTGTCGACAATTTCGTGTCCAGAAATGGCAGGAATTAGTACGTGGTGTGAATCTATCTCGACTGTGTACATAAGTACGTGGTGTAAATCTATCTCGACTGTGTACATAAGTACGTGGTGTGAATCTATCTCGACTATGTGCATGGTGGGAATCTATCTCGACTGTGTACATTAGTACGTTGTAGGAAGTGGTTACTATCTTCCCTTATATATATATATATATATATATATATATATATATATATATATATATAATATATATATATATATATATATATATATATATATATATATATATATATATATATATATATATATATATATATATATATATATATATATATATATATATGCTACGCCACTGAAAATTAATTAAAGCAGTACTTATAATTTAGTACACATTATGTTCCAAGCTGTTAGTGTGTCATTGTTCGAAGGAGTGTATTTCTTATATAATATCAGTGGGGGTATATAAAACTGCTATATCAATACCCAATAGTATGCAATGTTAACGGAAGTCTACGTTTTTCAAAACGGATGAAAAGCAATGAGTATTGCAGCATGTTTTCATAATAAGTCTTAAGTGACTTGGTTTCTAAATTTAACACTCGCTAGCGGAGTGATTAATTAAGCTAAACAGTTGTGCCTGGTAGAGGTAATACGCAAGGAGGCGAAAAGCTAAAAGGGAAGGAGGGGAGCGAGAACAGGGCAACGCAAAACTAAGTGATAGAAGTAAACATACGCTGACATGCTGTCGTTTTCACTCATCCTAATTCCATGTTCATTTCATGGCTTTAAGTCTTTAATCCACAAATTCACACACACGCATACACACTCACTCACTTGTTATTATTTTAAAAATTCTATTTATTTCCAAATAATTTTCAAAGCATCATGTATTGTAAATGTTATGATCTTTAAGTCAGATAAATATACTCTAACTTGAAGGCCATTCTTATCGTAAACATATATATGTCCATATATCTATTCCATACCCTATCCCTAACTATTTCTGTAACCGTATCAGTATGCCTGACCCTTACCCCTACGCTGTCCATATCGTTATCCAGATCTCTAACAATATCCGTTTCGCTAACCCTTACCTGTCCCTATCCGTACCCCTATTACTATCCCATTTATTACCCTATCCCTGTCCCTTTTACTTTCACTATCCCTATATCTGCCTCTCTCTCTCTCTCTCTCTCTCTATATATATATATATATATATATATATATATATATATATATATATATATATATATATATGCGCAGATTTTGAGCGTTTCAAGTTACCTTGTTGGGTGCCATAAACCTGCAAATCGGTAGAAAGCCTCGTCTTGAGCATCAATTGGATATTCATCAAATAAACCCCAGCGTAGATGTGCCCATTCATGGACAATCGTTTTATCTGGAGTGTAGAATACGTTATGGAATTTATATCAAATTGACGGTTAGAGCATTCGTGAATGTTTTGAATTTTTTGTATCTAATTGTTTTGACTTTGGGGAGTATTTACATTTCCTAAATATTTTGATATGCAAAGTAAATTGACATTCAGGAGTAGGCCTTATGTTGACAGCAATAATCCAAAATGTTTTCTGACCTGGATTCCCCCATTTTTGAATGACAGCATCATCCAACAAATAGCCGGGTGTTAGGTGGATGTACAAGCCTGGCGAGCCACATTCAGCATATTGTTTGACGTACGGGGCGTCGCCGTAGGCGGGATTGGATCTGATTTTTTTTAAAAACACAAGTATGGCGGGAACACTTGAATCAGTGATTAAATCATTTTAAAAATATTCAACACAGTTTGAAATATCCCGCACAGCTAGGAAACAAAAAAATAATCAAATGATCTAGTTCTTAGTTTTTTATGGTTATTTATTAAAAACTCATAAGAACAGTATTTTAAGACATTTATTTTGTAACACAAAGTACCTGTCAATAATGATCTGTGCTCTGTCTAATTCAACATCCAAAGCGTTCTCGTAAAACTGTTTTGGCGTCCACGTTTCTGGAACCACTATGATAAATTCTCGAAAATATAGGAGATTTTTGGTGGCTTTAAATAGTGTAGCAGATGCGGCAGTTAGAAACATCTGAAATTTAAATTAAAAATTCTCAGTTTGGGTAGCGAAATATTAATTGATACAAGCACTGGGCATTCTTCTTAGCTGATACCCTTACATAACTCCGTTACTAATACTAACCTATTCCAAATGTAACACTATTTCTAAATAAGCACGAGCCGTTTTAATTGAAAAATAATATAGTTTTCATTAAAAAGCAGAAGTCTTCCCACTTTTTTGCTTACTCTGATTACCTGATCGATTTAATGTTTGTCGGTGTGAATGCTTGGATTATATGGAGGTGAGGGGATGGGGGCGGTTAAAGTGCACGACTGTTGTTCCAATAGAATCGAGTCTGTATGTCAATAGAATCGAGTCTGTATGTCAATAGAATCGAGTCTGTATGTCAATAGAATCGAATCTGTATGTCAATAGAATCGAGTCTGTATGTCAATCCTCAACCCATTCAGCCCGACGGGTACATATTATGTTAGGGAAAGCAAACGCGACTAAGCATGGAACTTATCTCATTATATCTCATTTGCAGCGTGCACATATATAGACACGTCACCTGCCCGACAAACCGCCAGGTCCGAAACTTAAAAAGAAGATAAAAAGCCACTTAATAAAATTGTTATTCTGCTGGGCAAGGCTGATTATTTTATTACTCTAAAGTCTAAAGTTATAGCTAAATTAATAGTAAAAAACGTCAGTTTTTTTTCGACATAACTCCTATGAAGAAATTACATTTAAGCAAGTTACCCATTACAAAAAGTCCGGATAAAATATGTGTGGCCCGTTTTTTTTCCCTCATTGTGCCAAGATTCTGACCGTATTTTCCCCATCAGTGTGCCTAGATTCTGACCGTATTTTCCCCTCAGTGTGCCTAGATTCTGACCGTATTTTCCCCTTATTGTGCCTAGATTCTGACCGTATTTTCCCCTCAGTGTGCCTAGATTCTGACCGTATTTTCCCCTCAGTGTGCCTAGATTCTGACCGTATTTTCCCCTCAGTGTGCCTAGATTCTGAGCGAATTTTCCCCTTATTGTGCCTAGATTCTGATCCTATTTTCCCCATCAGTGTGCCTAGATTCTGACCGTATTTTCCCCATCAGTGTGCCTAGATTCTGACCGTATTTTCCCCTCAGTGTGCCTAGATTCTGACCGTATTTTCCCCATCAGTGTGCCTAGATTCTGACCGTATTTTCCCCTCAGTGTGCCTAGATTCTGACCGTATTTTCCCCTCAGTGTGCCTAGATTCTGAGCGAATTTTCCCCTTATTGTGCCTAGATTCTGATCCTATTTTCCCCTCAGTGTGACTAGATTCTGACCGTATTTTCCCCTCAGTGTGCCTAGATTCTGACCGTATTTTACCCTCAGTGTGCCTAGATTCTGACCGTATTTTCCCCTCAGTGTGCCTAGATTCTGAGCGAATTTTCCCCTTATTGTGCCTAGATTCTGACCGTATTTTCCTCTCAGTGCGCCTAGATTCTGACCGTATTTTCCCCTCAGTGTGCCTAGATTCTGGGCGAATTTTCCCCTTATTGTGCCTAGATTCTGACCGTATTTTCCCCTCTGTGTGCCTAGATTCTGACCGTATTTTCCCCTCAGTGTGCCTAGATTCTGACCGTATTTTCCCCATCAGTGTGCCAAGATTCTGACCGTATTTTCCCCTCAGTGTGCCTAGATTCTGACCGTATTTTCCCCTTATTGTGCCTAGATTCTGACCGTATTTTCCCCATCAGTGTGCCTAGATTCTGACCGTATTTTCCCCTCAGTGTGCCTAGATTCTGACCGTATTTTCCCCTTATTGTGCCTAGATTCTGACCGTATTTTCCCCTTATTGTGCCTAGATTCTGACCGTATTTTCCCCATCAGTGTGCCAAGATTCTGACCGTATTTTCCCCTCAGTGTGCCTAGATTCTGACCGTATTTTCCCCTTATTGTGCCTAGATTCTGACCGTATTTTCCCCTTATTGTGCCTAGATTCTGACCGTATTTTCCCCATCAGTGTGCCAAGATTCTGACCGTATTTTCCCCTCAGTGTGCCTAGATTCTGACCGTATTTTCCCCATCAGTGTGCCATTATTCGTACTAGTCATACGTACTAGTCATACGTACTAGTCATACGAACTCAATTAATGAATCACTCAATTAAGTGGAATTATCATTTTTCTCTATATTTTGTATTTTTTTGCCTTGGTGTCACCCCCCTAAATGGTGTCACCCGGTGCTGTCCGCACGCCCGCCCCCCCCCCTTCTTTGCTCGCTACGCCCCTGTACGTACTAGTCATACGTACTAGTCATACGTACTAGTCATACGTACAGAGCCTAAGTATTAAAAATCGTTTTGAAAATTGCTCTCTATTTTTACAAAAATTAAAATGATTCTATAAGGAAATGTTACTGGTCCACTTGAACCGATTTATCGATTTTGCATCGGAAACGGCCTGCATATATACATATACACGTAGGCATATATATATATATATATAAATATATATATATATATATATATATATATATATATATATATATATATATATATATATATATATATATATATGTATATATACGTATATACGTATATATGTACGTGTATGTGGCATATATTTAAATTATAGCCATGTGTACGTGTGTGTGTTTGTGTGTGCATCAACGTACATATGGCTATAATTTTAAATATATGCCACATACACGTACATGTTTGTTTATAAGCTTTAATTATTGCAGATGTATGAGTAATAATGTTTATATATAGTATGTTAATAATATAGTTGGATGTAGCATTGTGGTGTCAATCTCCTCCCCCCCCCCCCAAGAAACAAAGTATATATATATGTATATATATATATATATATATATATATATATATATATATATATATATATATATATATATATATATATATATATATATATATATATATATATACCAATATCCCATTATGCCCATTTTTGTGTGTTTTAGTTCGGGTTTGCGTTTGTGGTTGTGTTTGTGTTTGGATTTGGGTTTGGGTTTGTTCTCGTTTGCTTTTTTTCTTTGCGTTTGTGTTTTCGTTTGCTTTTTTCTTAGCGTTTGTGTTTTCTTTGTGTTTGCGGTTGTGTTTGTTTTTTGTGTTTTCGTTTGTGTTTGTTTTGTGTTTGAGTTATATATATATTTTATATATATATAAATGCAGTTTGAGTTATATATATATATATATATATATATATATATATATATATATATATATATATGTATATATATATATGTATATATATATATATATATATATAAATATATATATATATGTATATATATATATATATATATATATATATATATATATATATATAT
Source organism: Physella acuta (assembly GCF_028476545.2). NCBI lineage: Eukaryota > Metazoa > Mollusca > Gastropoda > Physidae > Physella > Physella acuta. The sequence continues at coordinate 717,233 of NW_026731759.1, read as the reverse complement.
ATATATATATACATATATATATATATATATATATACATATATATATATATATATATATATATATATATATATATATATATATATATATATATATATATATATATACTAGCCGTCCCGGCCAGGCCCTGCACTGGCATCTCTGAAAAACGTATCTATAAAGGACCATAACTTGTGTGTTTATTAATCATCATTTACCCGGCATTGCCAACCACAACCAACAAAAACACACAAAAAAACGCAAACATAACACTAACACAAAACAAACACAAACGAAAACACAAAAACAAACCGCCCCCCCCCCCCCTCCGAAGAAAGTCTATCGCCCCCCCCCCCCCCGAACGAAATGAAATTGATATAGAAAATATATACTTTTAACAGTGTCCGCCCCTTCCCCCCCCCCCCCCCCCCCCGAAGAAAGTCTACCGCCCCCCCCCTCCGAAAATTTCAATGCCCCCCCCCCCCTCCCCGGAGAAAAAAGTCTGGAAGAAACACTGAATGTGAGGTACATTCATTTAGCAAAACCCATACATTATTTCTTGAAACAGCTATTAATATATACAATAGAATCTCGTAGAAAAAAAGAATTGCGCACCAAGTGAACGGCTAACAATATGTGTTTTATAATAAGGCATACTAGTACTTTATTAATTCATCACACTGTAGAGGAAATACGCCAGAGCTTATATCCTCTCACATTCTGACGAGGAATTGGTGGATCGTGCAGAAAGTCCGTTTATTGAAAAAAAAAAAAAAGGAGACATGTTCTGAAGCTTACCTCTAATCTCTATAGGAAAAGTTCCGTAGCTTACCTCTAATCTCTATTGGAAAAAGTTCTGAAGCTTACCTCTAATCTCTATTGGAAAAAGTTCCGTAGCTTACCTCTAATATCTATTGGAAAAAGTTCTGAAGCTTACCTCTTATCTCTATAGGAAAAAGTTCTGTAGCTTACCTCTTATCTCTATTGGAAAAAGTTCCGTAGCTTACCTCTAATCTCTATTGGAAAAAGTTCCGTAGCTTACCTCTAATATCTATTGGAAAAAGTTCCGTAGATTACCTCTAATCTCTATTGGAAATGTTCCGTAGCTTACCTCTAATATCTATTGGAAAAAGTTCCGTAGCTTACCTCTAATCTCTATTGGAAAAAGTTCCGTAGCTTACCTCTAATCTCTATTGGAAAAAGTTCCGTAGCTTACCTCTAATCTCTATTGGAAAAAGTTCCGTAGCTTACCTCTAATCTCTATTGGAAAAAGTTCCGTAGCTTACCTCTAATCTCTATAGGAAAAAGTTCCGTAGCTTACCTCTAATCTCTATTGGAAAAAGTTCCGTAGCTTACCTCTAATCTCTATTGGAAAAAGTTCCGTAGCTTACCTCTAATCTCTATAGGAAAAAGTTCCGTAGCTTACCTCTAATCTCTATAGGAAAAAGTTCCGTAGCTTACCTCTAATCTCTATTGGAAAAACTTCTGTAGCTTACCTCTAATCTCTCACGAAGCGATTTACTTTCCTTGACATCAGGACTAATGGCAATGATGACCCCCTCATATCCATTGTTGACCAACCTAACTTTGGCCGCCGCTGTCTGCGACTAGAGTCAGTGAGAATAGAATCATTGCCAGACAGCCGGTAGACATGTTGGCAAACCTGTAGATATCCGCTCAGACGTTCAATGTTCCTACACAACTCCTCATCTTACTTTATTTGGTTTTGAAGCTAGGCAGAGACTCTACCATACAGAAAAGATTCTGCTATACAGAGAAGATTCTGGTATACAGAGAAGATTCTGCTATACAGAGAAGATTCTGGTATACAGAGAAGATTCTGCTATACAGAGAAGGTTCTGCTATACAGAGAAGATTCTGCTATACAGAGAAGATTCAGCTATACAGAGAAGATTCAGCTATACAGAGAAGATTCAGCTATACAGAGAAGACTCCTAGACTGGGAAGACTCAAAGATGGGGACACCGCTCCTTAATGTGGATGGAATACGCTCCCTTCAAAGATCCAACGTCTGAAAATTACACATACAGAAAAAGTTTGTTCCCCACAACCATCACGTGTACTGTAATTAGCGCTGTATTTCAGCCTTCATCAGCAGGTTTAGTTTTGGCTGATTTTTAAACGACTTATGTTTACTTTATTCCACATGCAATCAACACATTTGAATCCATACTGAAATCACAAACTAGGAAAGATATCCGAGAAGTAAACAACTGTTATTGGACTCGAGAGAAT
>NW_026731758.1:420000-580631 GCF_028476545.2 Physella acuta | reverse complement strand
TGAAAGTTTTGTTAGTTGTAAACATTGAAAAAAAAAGAACAAAACAAATGCAAACAAGTGTTAGATAGATGCTGACATTCAACTGGTATTTATTGATACACAAACTTGTTACATTGACACAATGCAGTGGGCCGATTGACATAGTAAGTTGGCAACAGATTGAAAACATATTCACACCATTGTATCGATGACTGGTCAGTTTTAACGTTTTAAAATATTTAACTTTACTTTATTCATTGCTTCACACTGCCAACCGTTAATATTTAACTTTACTTAAAAAAAAACGCCTAAATCTGACGACCGTTAATATTTAAAACATTGTTTCTTCCAGACTCCGGGGGGGGGGGGGGGGGAAGGGTGGCGGACAACAATTCCGGGGGGCCGGACACTGTCAAAAGTATATATTTTCTATATAAATTCCCTTTCGTTCGGGTAGTGCCCCTCCCCCCCCCTCCCCTGAAGAGATGCCCGGAAGAAACTTTGATATAACATCACTTTAACTTTCTTTCAGTGAACGCTTCAACCTGCCGACCTCGCCTTCGCCCTGAGAGAGCTTATAGCCATGTACCCACATATGCTGTCTGGCGGCCATTTTGTCCCCAACTGCGTCCCCCGCCGAGAAACCGCCATCTTGATACCGTTCCGGAACCGCTGCCCCCACCTCAATCAGCTACTTCCGGTGCTCATTCCAATGCTGATGCGGCAGAATATTGATTTCACATTATTTATCATTGAACAGGTAGGGCTCATTTTAAATTTCATTTATTTTTTACTTTCTCGAATACGAAGTATAGAGGAAGTATTGTAATCGTGCAAAAAATCGAAATCGAGAATTTCACAAATCTCGACGTTATATATGTATATATTATATATTATATATATATAGATAAATAATATATTATATATATATATATATATATATATATATATATATATATATATAATTATATATATATATATATATATTATTTACTAATATATATATTATATAGATATATATATATATATATATATATATATATATAGATATATATTATATATAATTATATATATATATATTTATATATATATATATTAATATATAAATATATATATATATATATAATATATATAATATATATATATATATATATATATATATATATATATATATATATATATATACATATATATATATACATATATATATATATATATATATATATATATATATATATATATATATATAATATATATATATATATATATAATATATATATATATATATATATATATATATATATATATATATATATATATATGAAAGTGGCACGAAGCAGAATATATAGTGATAGGGCATAATAAACATATAGGCCTATGTATAGATTTTTCAAACCGCCATATTTTCTGTAATTTACCAGTGGTCATTGATTTGTGTTCAAATTCTAAAAATTAAAGGTTAGGTTAACGATAAAGAATTTATGTAGCTAAAAGTTGTTTTTGTTTTTGTTTTTTTATCATATTATGCCAGGTGCTTCTGTATGTGTAGAGGGGAGGGTGGGGAAGAGAAGTGTATCTTTCACACTTTTTCTCTGGGGTACTTGAAATTTTTGGAAGGGTGGGGGGAGGGAGCGGTAGAAATATTCCCCATAGAGATGCTTAGTGGGGGGGGGGGGGGAGTGGGAGGGGGACGACGACTGGTCAAACTGGTCACGTGACCTTCTCGACATGAAACAAAAGCGATCTAGCGTGGAGGTACAGGTCCTGCAAGAACATTGTGACAGGGCCCTAAACACGACCCCCCCCACCAACTCTCGTATTTATTTACCACCATTGGTCTCCAGTGAATTCTTCACATCCCTTATATTTCTATAGTTTTCCTGACAACCGAATACTTCACTCCCGTTCGCCGTCTCTAACATGGCTCTTGTGAAACTTGTCCTCCACTCTACTTCCTTTGACTGCATCAATCCCCTTCTCTACAATAGTGGTCTCCCCTTTGTCCGAAAAACTCCTCATCTCTATTCTACTGATCTCTGCCCATAACTACCCACCTCTATTGAACTGATCTCTGCCCATAACTATCCACCCCTCTATTCTACTGATCTCCCCTTGTCTACATAACTACCCATCTCTATTCTACTGCTCTCCCCTTGTCTACATAACTACCCGCCTCTATTCTACTGATCTACATAACTATCAGCCCCTATTCTACTATCCTCCCATAACCTCAACCCCCCCCCCCCCACCGCCCCAGGTGTCTGACGGAAAGTTCAACAAAGGTCTGATGTACAACGCCGGCTACCTGGAGGCGCTAAAGCTGGACACCTACGGCTGTTTCATCCTGCATGACGTCGACATGATCCCCCTGGACGACAGGAACCTGTACAGGTGCCTGCAGGCAGGTCCAGTCCATTTCTCGCCCTCCATCAGCAAATATGGCTTCAGGTAAAGACTCGGGCTAGCTGTGTGTGTCTGTGTGTGTACATAGATGTAAATATGGCTTCAGGTAAAGGCTGAACTTTTAATAGAGTATTCAAATCGACAGACTTAAAAAAAAGTATTTAGTATTAAAATCATTTGTCACATCAAAATCGATTTCATTAAACACATTTTTTTTGCTGAAAAAAAAATTCAAAATCATTATCCTGAAAAAAGTAGCAAAAGGTAAATAATCCAGAAATACTTATTTCGAAATGAATTTTAACACAGTTGTCTTTCTTTATCTATATTAATCACTCTGATTTTAAAAATGTTAATGCAACAGGTTAAGAGAATCCACTTTAAGTTTTAAGCTGATATAATTTGTGGTTTAATTATGACTTTCGCCTAGAGCACTTAATTAGGGAGATACTTCTAATCTGGTTAAATATTCATCTCCTATACAGGTAAAACATATCCAACTTAGTTTGAATAATGGGAAAAATAAAACATTGAACATTATCTTGTATAAGGAAACACAAACCTATTTTAACAATTTCATTTGTTACTTTGATGATTACACCGAGATGAGATTTGTTTTCTTGGCTACAATACATGTGTTAAAGGCTGTACTATCTTTTAGAAATATTTTTACCTACAGTTCCACATAACATAGTGACGACTGGCAGTCTATGTCCTCTATATAGGTTTCTCATGATTTGTTTTCCAAATTTTTTGTGGTGGGCAGAATATTCACATGGTATTTGGTTTCACATTTTTGTTATTATGTGGGGGTATTCAGTGGATAAGTTGGATAAGCATTGAACACCATATACACATAATTTAAGTATGTAAGACAAGCATTGAACAATATGTACACATTAATTAAGTCTTTAAGACAAGCTTTGATATGTACACGTTATTTAAGTCAGAAAGACAAGCATTTAACAATAAGTACACATTATTTAAAAGTCTGTAAGACAAGCATTGAACACATCGTTTACTTTTTATCTCCATAGAAACCTGTACGGGTCAATATTTGGGGGCGTGGTCGCCTTCACCAGACGTCACTTCCGTCAAGTCAACGGTTTCTCTAACATCTACTTTGGGTGGGGCGCGGAGGACGATGACCTCAGGGAAAGGTGAGTCGCCGAGGATGTATGTGTGTATGTGGGTGTGTGTGTATTTGTGTATGTGTGTGTAGGTGTATGTGTGTATGTGTGTATAGGTGTATGTGTGTATGTGTGTATGTGTGTATGTGTGTATGTGTGTATGTGTGTATGTGTGTATGTGTGTATGTGTGTATGTGTGTATGTGTGTATGTGTCTATGTGTGTATGTGTGTATGTGTGTATGTGGGTGTGTGGGTGTGTGGGTATATGTGGATAAACAAGAAGTGCTTCATACAGTGAATGGTTCTGACATGTGGGCACAAGATGTCAGATGACATAGTTTGGCACCAGATGTCAGATGACATAGCAGACCACAACACGATGCCATGTGTATATGACCTGTATACTCCCCAGAGCAGTGAAGAAAAATCTGCCCTTACACCGGAAGAACACGACGGTGGGCGTGTACCATATGCCATCACACGGGGTGGACAAGGGCTGGGAGGTCAACAGTGCCAGGTGATACACACTTTCTGTGGGGGTGAGGTGGGTGGGGTGGGGTGGGGGGGTGAGTGAGGGGTCGGGTGGGGGGGTGAGTGAGGGGTTGGGTGGGGGGTGAGTGAGGGGCACATACACACACGGCGTGGACAAGGGCTGGGAGATTAACAGCGCCAGGTGATTCACACTTTCTGTGTGGGGGTGGGGTGGGGTGGAGGGGGTGAGTGAGGGGTCGGGTGGGGGGGGTGAGTGAGGGGTTGGGTGGGGGGTGAGTGAGGGGCACATACACACACGGCGTGGACAAGGGCTGGGAGATTAACAGCGCCAGGTGATTCACACTTTCTGTGTGTGTTTGTGTGTGTGTGTGTGGGGGGGGGGGTGAATGAGGGGGTTTGGGTGAGTGGGGGCAGAAATACACACACATGCACTTTCACGTCACCACATACACATAAACATTCCATTAAAATACAAATATTCGCATGCGCATAGACACACATACATACAAACGTCAAACGTATATATATATATATATATATATATATATATATATATATATATATATATATATATATATATATATCGTCTGTACAGGCGGTTGAGCCTAGGCATGACCAAGGCGAGGCAACATCTTGACGGTCTGAACTCCGCCATATACAACGTGACTAAGGTCACAAAGTTTCATCTTTTTACCTGGATTAGCGTCAGCTTCAGTGAGGAGAAGGTCTTAGCGGTAGGGCTGTCTTCTTGTGGTAGTCATCTAGACAGGGCTGTCTTCTTGTGGTAGTAATCTAGGCAGGGCTGTTTTCTTGTGGCAGTTAGTTGTTTTGAGAGGGGCATCTAGGGTTAGATCTTTAGACAATATGTAAGATGGGGTTGGGTCTCTATCTGTTGGTTATATTAATCACAAAGGAAGTTTATTGTTTGTTGTTTTAAATATAATTTTAATTAGTTAAATATTGACACAAATGTCGTGTATTTAGACAGTGTCACACTGCTGAGACAAATGTCGTGTATTTAGTCATTGCCAGACTACTGACACAAAGTTCGTGTATTTAGACAGTGCCAGAGTACTGACACAAAGTTCGTGTATTTAGACAGTGCCAGAGTACTGACACAAAGTTCGTGTATTTAGACAGTGCCAGAGTACTGACACAAAGTTCGTGTATTTAGACAGTGCCAGAGTACTGACACAAAGTTCGTGTATTTAGACAGTGTCATCCTATTGACACAAATGTCGTATATGTAGACAGTGCTACACTACTGAGACAAATGTCGTGTATTTAGACAGTGTCATCCTATTGACACAATTGTTGTGTATTTAGACAGTGCCAGATTATCTACAACGAGGGGAGAAAGAAGCTTACACACAAGAACAGTCGCCGTTTATAGTCGTCGACTGACATTAGTCACTGTCATCGATTGACATCTGTCGCTGTCATCAACTGACACATGTCGCTGTCATGGACTGATAGCTATCGCAGTCAAATGTTAAAGTCATCTAACGTGTTTTATGTGACAGCTGACACATACAGGTGTCACAAATGTGATCAACTGACACCTGTCAATGTCACAAACTAAAAGGTCTTGTAGGCGAACAAATGGATGCAAGTCAAGAAATATTTCCATGTCAAATAAATTGTGTGATAATAAACTTTGTGAAATAAATGGTGTGAAACATTGTAAAAACATCGTAAAAATGTGTTTGTCAGTGTATTGGAGAGCTAAAAAAAGGTGTATGGAATTAGCCCAATATTGCTTTACTTTAAAATGACGTAATATTTCTTGTAAGGGGGTGGGCAATTTTGTCCTTTGATAAAATGCTTATTTTGTTAACACTTTAGATACTTGGGTTTTGTATCCTTTGATAAAAAGCTTATTTTGTCAACACTTTAGAATACTTGGGTTTTTGGGAATGGACAAGCATACGTGCAAGTAGATCGTAAATAAACTTCCCACTTGTGTCATGAATGGCCAACAGAAATAGGGCCAGCCGTAGACCGTAAAGGGGGGGGGGGGTGGCCACAAAACGGCTTCATAATTAAATAATGTCTAGAAAAACTATACCCAAATCCATGATCGTGGTAACGAATGCCTCTTTCATGTCCCACCAAAACTAATGAGTAGCTGGGATTACCTCCCATCTCATTCCCCTGTTAGATGTATTGGTGGGCTCATATCAGAGAGTACGTTTTACCCATCCTAATTTTATAGCCAGGGTTTCTTTCTGACATTTTTCTCTGTCAAAAACGCGGAGGGGAAGGGTGGGCTTGAAACCATAGGGGTGGGGGGGGGGCACTTAAAATTTCAGTGGGAGGGGGGGAGGCAGGGGTAGTATATAACTTGTGTATATAACTATGTATTTTTCTATTTAATCCAGGGCGGAATGGGCTGTGGGAGGTGGGGATAGAAACAGGGTCACCGAGTGTACTGGCCCACACGGGGTCAGAGTGCAGTGGCCCACACGGGGTCAGAGTGCAGTGGCCCACACGGGGTCAGAGTGCAGTGGACTCTACCCTACTCAATATGGTTAACTGCATAGTCCCCAGAGGCAACCATTTACGTCATGGTTTACTCTTAATAATTTTTTAAATGGTTCTGTTGGGTGCTGGTGTTCTTGTTGGTTCTTGTTATATTTTATAACCGGAGATGTGATTGTTCAATTTACCACTGGTCACTGTATGCTTGACAATGCTAGTTCATTACACAGTACATATTTGTTATTATTACAGCTTTTTACCGAATAAGCAAGTAATTATTTGCTTTAAGCTTTACTTCCTTCATTTTGTTTCCATTTTAAGCATCTATCTCTTTCAAGATTGTTAGCACAACAAAAGTCCAAGAATAAGTAATTTAAATTTCAAAATATTAATTTTTTTCAATACCAAATTTGCATAAAATGTGATATAAATATGTGATATAACCATTAATGAAAACGTTTTAGTTTTAAAAAACCTGTTGTATTCCATATTAACTTTGATACCCAAATTGTTTGACCTTAGGGCAAATATTACAACACAGAATCTTACTAGCCTAGCTCTCACAGTTATACGTGTATGGATAAACCCTAATGTGCTATACGTGTAGTTAGAAGCGCCAAGGCACAGGTTAACAGAGTGGTGTTTGTTGTGGTGAAACTCAGGAGCAGTAACTATTGATAATGTTGTGGTGATAATTTTACTTGAGTTATTCTCCCTTATGAGAAGAACCTGCAAAGGTAAAACAACATAGACACAGAAAATATACAACAGTGGAGACTACCATCGCAACATTACCTTTCTTCTTCTTCTTCGTTCTTAATTATTAGTGTTGAAGGGGATCGAGATTTATCTGCCAGTGGGTTTGAACTCGAGACTTTGTTCGAATTTATCAACCATGAGCTTTTTGCCGACTCGACCACGCCTCCAACACAATTAAGCGTTACGTGTCAACTGGTTATGCGCCATAGAGGCCATTGACTCCGATTTCAGCCTGCTTTTCTTTTTGGATTTGCTTCCATAGCCTTTGTCCAACCAAGAACAAACTGCAAGGCAGCAGTTGTTTAAATTTGGAGTTCTCTCTCCTAGAAGAGTGGCTGTCCCCAGCTAACGAGCCTCATCTGCCCGAGGGTTCGAACTCGAGACTTTTCGGTTTAGCAACCATGAGCTTTTACCGACTCGACCACGCCGACCCCGCAACATTACCGAAAACAGTGTTTCTTCCTGACTGTTTTCTCCGGGAGGGGGGGGGGGGGGCTTTTGAAATTTTCGACGGGGGGGGGGGGGGCGGACACTAGAAAAAGTTTGTTTAGTATATAAAATCCGTCTCGTTCGGGCGATAGGCTTCCCCCCCCCCCCCCCCCCCCCCCCCCGAAGAGTTGCCTGGAAGAAACTCTGACCTAAACTAAATAAGATTATTTTAATATCTTAGCTTCATCGCATTAAAAATCTTGTTATACACTTTCCATACCCATTTTACCTCGTGTTTCCCAACTGTTAGTATATTAAGTCACCCCCCCCCCCTGCCTGGTGTACCACCCTATCCCCCCCTCCCCCTGTCCTCTGCTTCCCCCTGGCAGTCTGCGAAAGACGATCCGTACCATTGATTTCATCCAACCATGTCGCCTTGCTGCATTAAACATGACAGCGATAAAACATTGGATCTTGTCACGTGTCTAGATATAATGTAGGGTTTTCCATTGACAATGCTTAGCAGAGACGTCGCGAGTCGAGGGGGGGGGGGGGGGGGGCTGGTGTATACCGTAACGGGTGACACCATTGTAATAACTTACCTGTCAATCCATGTACTGGGGGTGGAGGTGTATTATATATATATATATATATATATATATATATATAAATTCATATATATATATATGCCTATGTATAGATTTGTTTTCGCGGGGGAGGGGTGACACCATTAGTTTCCGTACCGGGTGACACCCGACCTAGCGACGCCACTGATGCTTAGGAAATCTTCCAAGGACGGATTACCTTAATGACTGTTTTGAGGGCCTCTTCATTAACCCTAAACCAGTGTTTCTTCCAGACTTTTTTCTCCGGGGGGGCACTTGAAATCTTCGGGGGGGCGGTAAACTTTCTTCGGGGGGGCGGACACTGTTAAAAGTATATATTTTCTATATAAATGATATAAATTTCATTTCGTTCGGGGGGGCGGTAAAAAATTTTCGGGGGGGCTTTGCCCCCCCGAAGAGATGCCTGGAAGAAACTCTGCCCTAAACTCGCAACTAACCAGTTCGTTAGACACCAGTAAGTGGTTTATTTAAGCCTAACGATAACCTACGCCCCTAACCCCCGTCACTAGATTCAACACAGGCACTGTAGTCTAGATGTAAGCCTAACGATAACCTACGCCCCTAACCCACAGCCCCACCACTAGATTCAACACCGGCACTCTAGTCTAGATGTAAGCCTAACGATAGGAATCTCAGGTGTCTGAACTTAACAGTCGACTAACCATGAAGGTCAAGGTTGATTACATCACGGCTTCCGGTACTGTACTGAAGTATTTAAGATTCAGCCTTGTCTTTTAGAGGCCTTACATGTGCTCAGGTATTATCCACGATTCTCGAGTTTGTGATTAGCCAGGATTCTTTATAAGTTGTACACGTTTTGTTCTATGAATTCTATTGTTAGCCAGGATTCTTTGTAAGTTGAACACGTTTTGTTCTATCAATTTTATTGTTTCAAATGGCCAGATTTTGTTTTAATTTTTCTTGTGGGTTGTGTGTGTGTATGTATGTGTGTTTTTGTGTGTGTATGTATGCGTGTGTATGTGTGTGTGTTTGCATGGCTGAAGAAGCTAGGAGTCACACTTTTTTATAAAGCAGAAACGGGGTATCACGGCTTAATGATGATGACGTCACAAGGTGAAAATTAAGCAAACGACTGCTAGTACTTAAGTACGACGTTCTAAAGTTAAAAGTGGTTAGAATAGATTTTGTTGAATTATCACCCTCATGTCCGAAAGGTTTTTTTTTTACTTTAGCATTAATGACCATTTCGTATAAATCAATATATTTTTGGTAAAATATTCTTGAATTTTGAATTCTGATTGATTTCTTTTCTACTTTATTTGAGGTTTCAACGAGATTTAGAGAACAAACAATTGAATTAAGTTTGTTGGAAGAATTTTTTAGGTCATGCAACTTCATGCTAAAAGTAGTACAACAGCCTTTTACTATTCATCTGTTTATAAATTATGTTTGTATGTTTGTGTATGTATGTATATCAGTGTGTGTATAATGTGAGTGTACCACTGTGTATATGTGTTCGTATGTGCATATGTACATGTATGTAGGTATGTGTGTGTGTGTGTGTGTTTGTGTAGTATTCGAAAAAATCATTGTTCTGTTGATTCAATGAACTAGTGGTGGCATGTTTTATTGATCCCATGAACTAGTGGTGGCATGTTTTATTGATCCCATGAACTAGTGGTGGCATGTTTTATTGATCCCATGAACTAGTGGTGGCATGTTTTATTGATCCCATGAACTAGTGGTGGCATGTTTTATTGATCCCATGAACTAGTGGTGGCATGTTTTATTGATCCCATGAACTAGTGGTGGCATGTTTTATTGATCCCATGAACTAGTGGTGACATGTGTTGATCCCATGAACTAGTGGTGGCATGTTTTATTGATCCCATGAACTAGTAGTGACATGTCATGTTGTGTTGATCCCATGAACTAGTAGTGACACGTGTTGATCCCATGAACTACTGGTGACATGTTTAGTTGATCCATAACAGCACAAGCGCCATTATTTGAAATTATTTTTTCAAGCGCTATCAGCCGTTTTTGTAGTGGCGTCTATACAAAGTTCGGTATAAAAATCTTCTTATTCTATTCAGCCGTATATAATCAAGCCCAATTTGAATGTTGTTTACAACGTCAAGAGACGATGAATTCTAATACCCCTATATATAAAAAAAAAAACTAATTAAAAATGCTTACATTATTACCCCCCCCCCTTCCCCCCTCTTCCCTCAATCTATAACCATTAGACTGAGACATATTTTGTTTACTTGATTAGTTGGGTTCTTCATGCTGTGTACCTTGTCAAGGGTAGGCCGGGTCTCAAGTTTTATATTACGTGCAGTGCTTAGACTAGGGGTTCCCAACCCTGTGCCCGCGGGCGCCATGGCGCCATCTGAACAATTCATATGAGCCCGCCTCTCACTATTCGACAGAGACAGAATTTTTTTCATGAACATTACTTTAAAATATGATTTATTTTTATTCATTTGTTACAATTTTAATTTTTTTTTGACTGCCTAGGTTTATTAAATATGTTCGATACTTGTCCCAACTTGTCTAGCGGCGAGCCAGACTGCACTATTTACGTTTTGTAAATACATTTCTCTGTGTGTATGCAATTTGAAAAAAAAGCCAAATAATTTTATTATTTTGAAACATTTTTGTTTATTATTTATTAATACATTATGACTATAAGAAAATAAAAAAAATAAATTATGGGAAAATGACAAGTTATGGAAGGAGTTTGTCGATTTGAAAAAGGTGGTGCCCGCCACCCTACCGATATTTTAGAATGTGCTCTAGAGTAAAAAAAAAGGTTGGGAACCCCTGGCTTAGACTATAAGGGCGCTGTAACGCTTGTCTTGCTCTAAATAACCCATTGTAATTTATTCAGGGGGTGGGGGGGGTGGTGGTAAGAAGGGGAATAATTTATTGCCACGGTTTTTCTGTCCCATGTTGTATTATTGTGTGAAATAAAACTTTTATGATCCTTACTATAGGGGGCACGGAGACTATAACACATTCTCCGTTTCATCAGGAAAAAATAACAACGGTTTACAAACAAAAACACAGTTCAAAGAACACAGAGTGTCTGCTGTACACTTTTGTGAAAAATTACAAAGATAATGAACATATTTCAAGGGATTGGAAAGTCGTCAGGTAAACATATTATTTTAATTATAATAGATGTAATAATAATTATAATTTTATTCGTGTCGTTTATTCACAGTGGGTTACACATTGTGTTTTTAGGATCATTGTTTAGGACAAGGTTAAGTCAAGTGTAAGGCGAGTTTAAGGCAAGTTTAGATCGATTTTAGTTCAAAAAAGTATCTAACAAGAAAAACTAGGTAAAGAGTGGTGAGAATTGAAATTGTGCCGTTAAGGTTTTGTGAGGCAGTGTGTGTTATTGTCGTATGCGGTTAAAGCGAGTGTTATTTGAGATCTTAGCTAAAACCGGCGGTTATTAAGTTATAAATAGCGAGGACGCTGTCAACATAATCTCAATTCGCGAGCTACAGTTTATGCCCGCACGTGTCGTTCTAGTTCAGTTTACAAAAAATCAGAGGGTCACGTGTGTGTAGGCCTATGTGCACTGCTTTACAATTTAGGACGTCACATCACCACAGGTGCACCATTCATGATCTCATATTACCACAGTTGCACCATTCATGACGTCACATCACCACAGGTGCACCATTCATGACCTCATATTACCACAGGTGCACCATTCATGACGTCACATCACCACAGGTGCACCATTCATGACCTCATATTACCACAGTTGCACCATTCATGATTTAGGACGTCAAACCACAGTTGCACCATTCATGACGTCACATCACCACAGGTGCACCATTCATGATTTAGGACGTCACACCACAGTTGCACCATTCATGACGTCACATCACCACAGGTGCACCATTCATGATTTAGGACGTCAAACCACAGTTGCACCATTCATGACGTCACATCACCACAGTTGCACCATTCATGATTTAGGACGTCAAACCACAGTTGCACCATTCATGACGTCACATCACCACAGGTGCACCATTCATGATTTAGGACGTCAAACCACAGTTGCACCATTCATGACGTCACATCACCACAGGTGCACCATTCATGATTAAGGACGTCACACCACAGTTGCACCATTCATGATTTAGGACGTCAAACCACAGTTGCACCATTCATGACGTCACATCACCACAGGTGCACCATTCATGATTTAGGACGTCACATCATCACAGTTGCACCATTCATGACGTCACATCACCAGAGGTGCACCATTCATGATTTAGGTCGTCAAACCACAGGTGCACTATTCATGATTAAGGACGTCCCAAAAAAGTTGCAACATTTATGACGTCACATCACCAAAGGTGCACCATTCATGATTTAGGACGTCACACCACAGTTGCACCATTCATGACGTCACATCACCAGAGGTGCACCATTCATGATTTAGGTCGTCAAACCACAGGTGCACCATTCATGATTCAGGACGTCACATCATCATATGTGCACCATTTAGGACGTCATATCACCAGAGGTGCACCAGCGGTGAACCACGTCAAACCACCAGCACATATTTCACTAATCGCTTCACTGGCTTAACGTCAGGTTAGGTTTAGTACCGTTAGGTTTTTTATCAACAGGTTAGGTTTAGTATAATCCAGATAAATTTATTACCAACAGAATAGGTTTATTTCCGACTGATTACGTGTATGTTATTGAACATATATCCCTGTGTTTTTATGTCTACGCTTCAGGGGTTCTGTATATGTGCACGCCTTATTACATCAGTATGGACATGTATAGTCACCCCCCCTGGTCTTCATGGCGGTTTCTGTATTAATATTAATGCTTTTATACTGGGCTTTTTTTGTTTTGATTGTATAAAGATAGTCCTAAGACTGTTTATATATATATATATATATATATATATATATATATATATATATATATATATATATATATATATATATATATATATTACACACATATATATATATATATATATATATATATATATATATATATATATATATATATATATATATATATATATATATATATATATATATATCACTACTCTCTTTGTATTACGTAATAAACACTCAGTCCCTAGCGTGTACATTGTCCAAGACTTACTCAGCGAAACCACCTAATAAGTAATTAACCAGGCTATTATTAGCTCCGCCAGATACTACAGCTAATTAAAATTTCCCCGCCTGATATATTAATTAGCCTTATTGTATACTGCCTCCATGTCTTATAGGCCCTCAGTGAGTTGATGTAGTCTAATCTAGTCTAGTCTAGTCTAGTCTAGTCTAGTCTAGTCTAGTCTAGTCTAGTCTAGTCTAGTCTAGTCTAGTCTAGTCTAGTCTAGTCTAGTCTAGTCTAGTCTAGTCTAGTCTAGTCTAGTCTAGTCTAGTCTAACTTAACCTGCTGTGTTTCTCTACTGTAAACAAACCTGACGTCACCCATTTTCAAACCGACAGAGGTAAATAAAAGGGAAGTCAATCCACACACTTGGAAGAAAAGTTCGAAACTTATTTGCAGTAGCCTCCCTTGTATTGATTGTATGCCGAGAACAATTGGGCACACGGTGGAGAAGATCAGGAATGTATCCATAATTTAATATCCACCGTTACAGTTGGTTTAAAAAAACACATTGTTGGGACCGAAAGGGTGTTGTGTAGTTTGGTATGTAGTTCTGTGTTGTTGTGGTATGTAGTTCTGTGTTGTTGTGGTATATAGTTCTGTGTTGTTGTGGTATGTAGTTCTGTGTTGTTGTGGTATGTAGTTCTGTGTTGTTGTGGTATGTAGTTCTGTGTTGTTGTGGTATGTAGTTCTGTGTTGTTGTGGTATGTATTTCTGTGTTGTTGTGGTATGTAGTTCTGTGTTGTTGTGGTATGTAGTTCGGTGTTGTTGTGGTATGTAGTTCTGTGTTGTTGTGGTATGAAGTTCTGTGTTGTTGTGGTATGTAGTTCTGTGTTGTTGTGGTCTGTAGTTCTGTGTTGTTGTGGTATGTAGTTCTGTGTTGTTGTGGTATGTAGTTCTGTGTTGTTGTGGTATGTAGTTATGTGTTGTTGTGGTATGTAGTTCTGTGTTGTTGTGGTATGTAGTTCTGTGTTGTTGTGGTATGTAGTTCTGTGTTGTTGTGGTATGTAGTTCTGTGTTGTTGTGGTATGCAGTTCTGTGTTGTTGTGGTATGTAGTTCTGTGTTGTTGTGGTATGTAGTTCTGTGTTGTTGTGGTATGTAGTTCTGTGTTGTTGTGGTATGTAGTTCTGTGTTGTTGTGGTATGTAGTTCTGTGTTGTTGTGGTATGTAGTTCTGTGTTGTTGTGGTATGTAGTTCTGTGTTGTTGTGGTATGTAGTTCTGTGTTGTTGTGGTATGCAGTTCTGTGTTGTTGTGGTATGTAGTTCTGTGTTGTTGTGGTATGTAGTTCTGTGTTGTTGTGGTATGTAGTTCTGTGTTGTTGTGGTATGTAGTTCTGTGTTGTTGTGGTATGTAGTTCTGTGTTGTTGTGGTATGTAGTTCTGTGTTGTTGTGGTATGTAGTTCTGTGTTGTTGTGGTATGTAGTTCTGTGTTGTTGTGGTATGCAGTTCTGTGTTGTTGTAGTATGTAGTTCTGTGTTGTTGTGGTATGTAGTTCTGTGTTGTTGTGGTATGTAGTTCTGTGTTGTTGTGGTATGTAGTTCTGTGTTGTTGTGGTATGTAGTTCTGTGTTGTTGTGGTATGTAGTTCTGTGTTGTTGTGGTATGCAGTTCTGTGTTGTTGTGGTATGTAGTTCTGTGTTGTTGTGGCATGTAGTTCTGTGTTGTTGTGGTATGTAGTTCTGTGTTGTTGTGGTATGTAGTTCTGTGTTGTTGTGGTATGCAGTTCTGTGTTGTTGTGGTATGTAGTTCTGTGTTGTTGTGGTATATAGTTCTGTGTTGTTGTGGTATGTAGTTCTGTGTTGTTGTGGTATGTAGTTCTGTGTTGTTGTGGTATGTAGTTCTGTGTTGTTGTGGTATGTAGTTCTGTGTTGTTGTGGTATGTAGTTCTGTGTTGTTGTGGTATGTAGTTCTGTGTTGTTGTGGTATGTAGTTCTGTGTTGTTGTGGTATGTAGTTCTGTGTTGTTGTGGTATGTAGTTCTGTGTTGTTGTGGTATGTAGTTCTGTGTTGTTGTGGTATGTAGTTCTGTGTTGTTGTTGTGGTATGTAGTTCGGTGTTGTTGTGGTATGTAGTTCTGTGTTGTTGTTGTGGTATGTAGTTCTGTGTTGTTGTGGTATGTAGTTCTGTGTTGTTGTTGTGGTATGTAGTTCGGTGTTGTTGTGGTATGTAGTTCTGTGTTGTTGTTGTGGTATGTAGTTCGGTGTTGTTGTGGTATGTATTTCTGTGTTGTTGTGGTATGTAGTTCTGTGTTGTTGTGGTATGTAGTTCTGTGTTGTTGTGGTATGTAGTTCTGTGTTGTTGTGGTATGTAGTTCTGTGTTGTTGTGGTATGTAATTCTGTGTTGTTGTGGTATGCAGTTCTGTGTTGTTGTGGTATGTAGTTCTGTGTTGTTGTGGTATGTAGTTCTGTGTTGTTGTGGTATGTAGTTCTGTGTTGTTGTGGTATGTAGTTCTGTGTTGTTGTGGTATGTAGTTCTGTGTTGTTGTGGTATGTAGTTCTGTGTTGTTGTGGTATGTAGTTCTGTGTTGTTGTGGTATGTAGTTCTGTGTTGTTGTGGTATGTAGTTCTGTGTTGTTGTGGTATGTAGTTCTGTGTTGTTGTGGTATGTAGTTCTGTGTTGTTGTGGTATGTAGTGCTGTGTTGTTGTGGTATGTAGTTCTGTGTTGTTGTGGTATGTAGTTCTGTGTTGTTGTGGTATGTAGTTCTGTGTTGTTGTGGTATGTAGTTCTGTGTTGTTGTGGTATGTAGTTCTGTGTTGTTGTGGTATGTAGTTCTGTGTTGTTGTGGTATGTAGTTCTGTGTTGTTGTGGTATGTAGTTCTGTGTTGTTGTGGTATGTAGTTCTGTGTTGTTGTGGTATGTAGTTCTGTGTTGTTGTGGTAAGTTATGGGGGTCCAGTGACGTCTTGTTTCATTGATTAAAGTGACGTTTTTGTTGGTCAAGGTGGGATTACACACAATGTGGTTTTTTTCTTTTTTGAATTTTTGACACGTGTCGGGTACAATGATGTTGACACGTGTGTCGGTTAATGAAATTTTTACACGTGTATCGGTTAGTGAGATTTTTACACGTGTGTCGGTTAATGAGATTTAGACACGTGCGTCGGTTAATGAGATTTAGACACGTGATAGATAATTAACACGTGTAAGATGATAATTTGTGGATGTGTGTAGTGTTTTTAGTTTCATCTTTAAAGAATAGAATTTATGCATTTGTTTGCTATATGTGATGTAGTTGTTGATTTGATTGATCTCTTGAAGCTTTTTTGAAGTGGTAAGTACAGGGTTGATAATTTAACTTTTTGTAGCAGATGAAGTAGAGTTCATGTGTTTCTTGATCTCGGCAAGTAAAGGTATAGTGTGGTCAGCACTATGCCCAGTCGCCTTTACTTAGGGCCGTCCTTCAGAGATCCGATCTCGTGACCTTCGGGCTAGAAGACGAGTTCGCTATCACTCGACCACACCTTCCCATAAAAAATATCACAGCAAAAATTTGTATTAGAAAGTATTCTTTCGAGCATGCCGGTCGGTGGGGCAGGTAAAGTAGAGTTCACCTGTTGCTATGAGCTCGGCATATGAAGCTGTTTCATTGAGAATAAGCTAGACTCTAGTCTTGAATATAAGATGTCAAAAACTAAATTCACAATGTGGAACCTTTGTATTCTTTGATCGAATCCCCTTGGGGGAATGGATATTAATGTAAACAAAAAAAAAAAACTTGACAAAAGTGAATATAAATTAAATTTGCTGCTTTTAACAATAACTTTTCGTTTGGTTTATTAAATTAATTAACAAAACAAAGACTACAACAAATAGAACGATATTTCATTATATTCATTAAAAAAAAAAAAAACTAACATAAACAGCAGTATTTAATGAATGAAATTTAAAAAAATACCAACTCAAATCCTTTTTATTTTCCACCATCTCCATTTCCTTCCGGTGACGTCACAGACTAATGGCCGCCCGTGTGTGTCAACAAAGCCTAGCTCTATCTGGGTTGGCACAATGAAATTCGGCCTTCGCTGTCATCGCCCTCTAGTGGTCATCTTAGGGCTACTCCACAACGGTACGTCTCTCTATAGTTAGCACGTCGCCTCTAGTCGGTTAGCCGTACTTCTTAGTATAACATAAGGTATAATCGGTAACGGTTCATATTACTAAAATTCCTCGGTAGATGTTTAGTGTTTAGTTAGGTCTTAGAGTTACATTAACCACAGACTGGATTCTAAACCTCACCATGTTTCAGGCCTGGTTAAATGTCTGGTGTGTCAAGTAACGAGGCATCAGTCACCCAACTAGAAGCAAAGTCTTAAAGCGGGGGTCGGGGGGGGGGGGCATTTCTTTTTTTTCCTCTTTTTTTTGTAAAATAGGGCAAGTGGCTTTCGGGCATTTATCCCATTCGGGCAAGTGTCCATTCGGGCAGTAGTCGCATTCGGGCAAGTGTCCATTTTTGGAAAATGTCTGGCTCACGATTTCCTATAATGGGAATTTGTATCTGTCTTGTTCTACTCAAAAGCGACCTATATAAACGCACACACGTATATATATATATATATATATATATATATATATATATATATATATATATATATATATATATATATATATATATATATATAAATATAAATATAAATATATATATATATATATATATATATATATATATATATATATATATATATATATATATATATATATATATATATATAGGTGGACGAATATGGCTGTATGTACGGGGGTGGAATAGGTTTTGCTGTGGGGGGGATGGCTGTGTGTATGTGAGGGTGGACGGGCGGATGGGAGTGGAGATGGAGCAAGAACACAGCATATACAAGTGGATGTTCTTTACGTGTCTGACAACTGATGCTTTTCATTCATTTCTGATCAGGTTGGAGATGTATGACGTCATTGCCTGTCGCCCTGAAATACGTCACCAACTGCGTCACCCTCAGGACCTGCCGGTTCCGGCCCGGCGCGTCCTGGCTGATCGCCTTCCTGGCATGTCTGGCACTGGTGCTGCTGGCCACTGGGAGGATCTTCCCCGAGGTGGTGCCGAGGTCTGACCTGGAGCTGGTGCTCAAAGACCTCCTGCGTCACGACCCCCGGACCGGCGTCCTGAGGGTCACCGTCTCCTTCCGGCCAGTGACCCCGGGTGAGGCGGACCTTTGTCTGAACGAAAACCTACAGACTAGGGATCGAATCTCACTCAGGGAGTACCGGACCTTCTTGAAGGAGAAGTCGGTTGCTGACGTGGTCAAGAGGAGGAGGTGTAACGTGGAGGCGATGCCGCTAAGTGGGTTTTTATAGGGCTTTTAATGTCTCGAAATATGGAGTAGTTAACACAAGTTCAATGTGGAGTAGTTAAGACAAGTTCAATGTGGAGTAGTTAAGACAAGTTCAATGTGAATTCCTAAAGACAAGTTAAATGTAGATTTTTTATGCAAGCTAAACGTGGAGTATTTAATGCATTCAAGCTAAATGTAGATTATTTAAAACAAGTTAAATGTGGATTAGTTAAGACAAGCTACATGTAGATTATATAATACAAGCTAAATGTAGATTATTTAAGACACGCTAAATAAGGATTATTTAAGACAACCTAAATGTGGATTATCAAGCTAAATGTAGGGTCGGCGTGGTCGAGTTGTTAAAGCTCATGGTTGCTAAACCGAAAATTCTCGAGTTCGAACCCTCAGGCAGATGAGGCTTGTTAGATAGGGACAGCCACTCTTCTAGGAGAGGCAACTCCAAAACCAAACAACAGAAGTTGTTTGTTCTTGGTTGGATAAAGGCTATAGAAGCAAATCCAAAAAAGAAAAGCAGGCTGAAATCGGAGTCAATGGCCTCAATGGCGCATAACCAGTTGACGCGTATCCTTAATTGTGATGGAGGCGTGGTCGAGTCGGCAAAAAAAGCTCATGGTTGATAAATTCGAAAAAGCCTCGAGTTCAAACCCTTCCAACACTAAAAATTAAGAACAAAGAAGAAGCTAAATGTAGATTAAGACTTTTTGTCATCTATTTTAGTTTACCGTTCACATTGATTAGATGTAGTTGAGCTTAAATTCTAGCTAAGTGTGCTTTACTTGCGACTTAAACTAAATGTAGTGTAGCTTATATTTTTCAAAACAAAAATTAGCTTTGGCTGTTGGAAATTGTATGACATAATTTTTTAGTTGGTTTTAAAATGCTGTTAGGAAAATCATCTCTTTAAAAAATAATTATAGCCTACTTTGTTAAAAAAAAAAATAATGTAGCCTACTTATGATATCAGTTGTAGCATTGATACCAAACGTATCTTGATACCTGTATCCCTCCCAGTCGGCAGGTTTATCCCGGAACTAAAGAGCCTCCGACCCTCGGAACTGATCGCCTTGTTTCCGATGCTGCGGGACGGCGGCCATTACGTCCCGAAAGACTGCGAGGCTGTGGAGAAGACGGCCATCATCATCCCGTACCGCGACCGCTGGGGCAACCTGCACACCCTCATGCTCGTGCTCATCGCCATGCTCATCCGGCAGAACATCGACTTCACCATCTTCGTCGTGGAGCAGGTTAGTGGGGGGGGGGGGGGGAGCAAGTGACGTCATATAGACGTAACGATGTCTTACAAATTGGCGTAGTACACATTCAGTGTTGTTGTAAGGACGACGTTCTATAGACTTCAGGGCATTCTCAGTGACGTCCTACAGACTCAGTGACTTCCTATAGACAGTGACGTCCTACAGAATCAATGACGTCCTATAGACTCAGTGACGTCCAGTGTGACGTCCTATATACCCAGTGAAGTCCTCCTGATAAGAACGTTATTTAGACGATTCCCAGAAAATCGCACATACAAAAAATTAAAAAAAAAATGCGAAAATTGATACAAAATTTAATACTTTTACTTTGTCATATTTCATAGAAAAATGTTTTATTTATGCTACAATGTACAAGTGGTCATTCGTTGGTATTGACTATAACTAATTCCTTTGCGCACTTTCTGTCTCGTATTTTTCTGGCATCCATTCAGACTAAAGGAAGTCTTTTATAGTTATGAACATAATATCTCACTAAACCTCTAACGTGATTTGTTTAACTCACCTAGTTTTATGATTCATTGAACTTATCGATCTTTCCATGTGACTTATCGACTAACCTTTACATCTCATTAACTCCCGACATCTCATTAACCCCCTAACCACCATTCTAACCACCTTTAACCCCTTCAGTGTCGCGGCACCACCTACAACAAAGGCCTGCTCTTTAACGCCCTTAACCCTCTAACCACTGTAACCCTAACCACCTTTAACCCCTTCAGTGTCGCGGCACCACCTACAACAAAGGCCTGCTCTTTAACGCCGGCTACCTGGAGGCGCTCAAGCTGGACACCTACGGCTGTTTCATCCTGCATGACGTCGACATGATCCCCCTGGACGACAGGAACCTGTACAGGTGCAACAAGACCTCGCCGCTACACCTCTCCACGGCGGTTAGCAAGTTTAACTACTCGTGAGTCGGGTTTAACTGCTCGTTGGTTAGGTTTAACTGTTCTTTGGTTAGGTTTAACTACTCGTGAGTCGGGTTAAACTACTCGTGGTTAGGTTTAACTAACCGTTGGTTAGGTTTAACTGCTCGTTGGTTAGGTTTAACTGTTCTTTGGTTAGGTTTAACTGCTCATGAGTCAGGTTTAACTACTCGTTGGTTAGGTTTAACTTCTCTGGGTTATATTTAACAAAGCGTGGTTAGGTTTAAGCACTCGTTGGTAATGTTTAACTTCTCTAAGTTCTAAGTAAGGTTAAAGTAATTTTGTAGTTAAAACAGGTTTGACCACTTGCTTAAACAAGAATTAACAGCTGGTGACATTAATAATGCGAGTGATTTCCCCTTAGTACTAGGCAAGTGGAACAAAAAAAATTCACTAGAGTGCTCTAAAGTTTCTATTGCTAAAATAAACAAAAAAGTATTGTTCATTAGAAAAGAGTCTAGAGTCTAGAGCAACCAGCATACTTACTATTACAGTTATACATTTTAATTTTATTTCTATCACCATAGAGAACAGTTACACTGTGAAATGAATATCTAGTTAATTAGCTGATTAGTTAATTAGCTCCTCCATTTGTTTCCAGCACGCTCTATTCTGGTCTGTTTGGGGGCGTGGTCAGTTTCACTCGCCAACAGTTCCAGACCATCAACGGCGCTTCCAACATGTACTTCGGCTGGGGGGCCGAGGACGATGACCTAAGGGACAGGTGAGTTGACATTGGGGGCAGGTGAAATCAGGGACAGGTGACATCAGGGACATGTGACATCAGGGACAGGTGACATCAGGGGCAGGTGACATTAGGACATGTGACATTAGCGACATGTGACATCAGGGACAGATGACATCAGGGGCAGGTGACATTAGCGACAGGTGACATCAGGGACAGGTGACATCAGGGGCAGGTGACATCAGGGACATGTGACATCAGGGGCAGGTGGCATCAGGGACATGTGACATCAGGGACATATGACATCAGGGGCAGATGACATCAGGGGCAGATGACATTAGGGGCAGATGACATCAGGGACAGGTGACATCAGGGACATGTGACATCAGGGACAGGTGGCATCAGGGACATGTGACATCAGGGGCAGGGGACATCAGGGACATGTGACATCAGGGGCAGGTGACATCAGGGGCAGGTGACATCAGGGACATTTGACATCAGGGACATGTGGCATCAGGGACAGGTGATTTCAGGGACAGGTGACATCAGGGGCAGATGACATCAGGGGCAGATGACATTAGGGGCAGATGACATCAGGGACATGTGGCATCAGGGACAGGTGATTTCAGGGACAGGTGACATCAGGGACAGGTGACATCAGGGACAGGTGACATGATGGAAAAGATGACATCAGGGACAAGTGACATCTGGGGCAGGTGACATCAGTGACAGGTGACATTAGGGACAGGTGACATCAGGGACAGGTGACATCAGGGACAGGTGACATGATGGAAAAGATGACATCAGGGACAGGTGACATCTGGGGCAGGTGACATCAGTGACAGGTGACATCAGGGACAGGTGACATCAGGGACAGGTGACATTACGGGCAGGTGACATCTGGGGCAGGTGACATCATGGACAGGTGACATCAGGGACAGGTGACATCAGGGTCAGGTGACATCTGGGGCAGGTGACATCAGTGACAGGTGACATCAGGGGCAGGTGACATCAGAGGCAGGTGACATCAGAGGCAGGTGACATTAGGGACAGGTGACATCAGGGACAGGTGGCATCAGGGACAGGTGACATCAAGGACAGGTGACATCAGGGGCAGGTGACATCAGGGAGAGGTGACATCAGGGAGAGGTGACATCAGGGACAGGTGAGATCAAGGACAGGTGACATCAGACAGGTGACATCAGGGAGAGGTGACATCAGGGAGAGGTGACATCAGGGACAGGTGACATCAGGGACATATGACATCAGGGACATATGACATCAGGGACATATGACATCAGGGGCAGATGACATCAGGGGCAGGTGACATCAGGGGCATGTGACATCAGGGACAGGTGACATCAGGGACAGGTGACATCAGGGACAGGTGACATCAGGGGCAGGTGACATCAGGGGCAGGTGTCATTAGGGAGAGGTGACATCAGGGAGAGGTGACATCAGGGACAGGTGGCATCAGGGGCAGGTGAGATCAAGGTCAGGTGACATCAGACAGGTGACATCAGGGAGAGGTGACATCAGGGAGAGGTGACATCAGGGACAGGTGGCATCAGGGGCAGGTGAGATCAAGGACAGGTGACATCAGACAGGTGACATCAGGGAGAGGTGACATCAGGGAGAGGTGACATCAGGGACAGGTGAGATCAAGGACAGGTGACATCAGACAGGTGACATCAGGGAGAGGTGACATCAGGGAGAGGTGACATCAGGGACAGGTGACATCAGGGACATATGACATCAGGGACATATGACATCAGGGACATATGACATGAGGGGCAGATGACATCAGGGGCAGGTGACATCAGGGGCATGTGACATCAGGGACAGGTGACATCAGGGACAGGTGACATCAGGGACAGGTGACATCAGGGGCAGGTGACATCAGGGGCAGGTGACATTAGGGACATATGTCATTATTGACTGGTTACATCAGGGATAGATAAAATGAGGGACAGGTAAGTTGAAATCAGGGACATATGACATCAGCGACATGTGACATGAGGGACAGCTGAGGTGACATCAGGACAGTTGACATCAAGAACCAGGTGATAAAGTTATTGTTTCCTCCCGGCACTGGGATAAATGTCTGAAAGAAACCCTATATCATCCCTAACCCTAACGATTATTACAGAATCCTGAACCGAGGGCTGATCCCGTACCACAAGTCCCACAAGTATGGCGTCTATCAGATGTTGCCACACGACCAGGTCAACGGGTGGGCCAAAAACCCTAAACGGTAAGTTAAGGGCTGGTATACATCTTGGCTGGTTGATGTACACAATTGGTTAGTTGATGTACACATCTTGGATGATTGATGTACACATCTTGGATGATTGATGTACACATCTTGGATGATTGATGTACACATCTTGGCTGGTTGATGTACACATCTTGGCTGGTTGGTGTACACATCTGGTTGATGTACACATCTGGTTGATGTACACATCTTGGCTGGTTGATGTACACATCTTGGTTAGTTGATGTACACATCTTGGATGATTGATGTACACATCTTGGTTAGTTGATGTTCACATCTTGGTTGGTTGATGTACACATCTTGCTGGTTGATGTACACATCTTGGCTGGTTGGTGTACACATCTTGGCTAGTTGATGTACACATCTTGTTTGGTTGATGTACACAGCTTGGCTGGTTGGTGTACACATCTTGGCTGGTTGATGTACACATCTGGTTGATGTACACATCTGGTTGATGTACACATCTGGTTGATGTACACATCTGGTTGATGTTCACATCTTGGCTGGTTGATGTACACATCTGGTTGATGTACACATCTGGTTGATGTACACATCTGGTTGATGTACACATCTTGGCTGGTTGATGTTCACATCTGGTTGATGTACACATCTGGTTGATGTACACATCTGGTTGATGTACACATCTTGGTTGGTGGATGTACACATCTTGGCTGGTGGATGTACACATCTTGGTTGGTTGATTTACATAATTATTTATATCCAAATTTGTAAACACCCCTTACACAGATCTACTCTGATCAAGGGAGGTAAAAGTAAAACTTAGACGATATATATAATTTCATGGATTATGTACCTTAGCTTATAAAAAACATCTAAACTTCTGACCTTCTGTCCTACTAAGTTACTAGTTGTGTGTTGGAGGGTTTTGTTTCCACTTAATTTTGTCTGTCTGTTTTCAGCGCTGAATCGCTAACATTCTTCGCTTTTATAAAATTATGTTTTTCCCATTCTCTTGTTTGGGACTAGCATTGGCCTGCCTATGTCACAAAGCTACAGCCATCCATATTCCATTCTGATTTACCCATACACGTTTTTCTTACACACCCACACCCCAACATTCCCTCAATCACACCCACACCCCAACATTCCCTATGCCCCACCCACCCACACCACAACATTCTCTCCGCCACACCCACACCCCAACATTCCCTCCGCCACACCCACACCCCAACATTCCCTCCGCCACACCAACCTACACCACAACATTCCCTATGCCCCACCCACCCACACCACAACATTCCCTATGCCCCACCCACCCGCACCCCAACATTCCCTATGCCCCACTCACACCACAACATTCCCTATGCCCCACCCACCCGCACCACAACATTCCCTATGCCCCACCCACCCGCACCACAACATTCCCTATGCCCCACTCACACCACAACATTCCCTATGCCCCACCCGCACCCCAACATTCCCTATGCCCCACCCGCACCCCAACATTCCCTATGCCCCACTCACACCACAACATTCCCTATGCCCCACCCACTCACACCACATTCCCTATGCCCCACCCACCCACCCACATCCCAAAATTCCCTCAATCACACACACCCCACCCCCCTCCATCCATGTTTTCATATCTCTCTATTCCCTCCCCCCAGCTTCGAGTTATTCCGCAAGCGCCACGAGCGCCAGAATATCGACGGTCTGACATCAGCTGTCTACAAGGTGGCGTCCATAGCAACCTTCCCGCTCTACACCTGGATCACAGTTCAGATCGACGAAGGGCAGGTCTTGAAGGTACATGACTCGACCTGCTCAACACGATAACTCTACTTGACCTGCGCAATGCACAAGTTATTTGTGGGTGTGGCTATGTGGTTGAGGTTGTGAGGTGATCTTTAACCTGGCTAATTAGCAGAAGTGAGATGATCTTTAACCTGGCTAATTAGCAGAAGTGAGATGATCTTTAATCTGACTAATTAGCAGGTGAGGTGATCTTTAACCTGGCTAATTAGCAGAAGTGAGATGATCTTTAACCTGGCTAATTAGCAGAAGTGAGATGATCTTTAACCTGGCTAATTAGCAGAAGTGAGATGATCTTTAACCTGGCTAATTAGCAGAAGTGAGATGATCTTTAACCTGGCTAAGTGGCAGAAAGTTGGAAGCGGTGTGTGTGTGTGTTGTTATGTTGTGAGTAGGGGATCACCGTTCAGCAGGACTAAAACCGCGGAACGAATGCCACGACTTCAAACAAATTCATTCATTTTGAAAGACTTGAATTATTCAAGATGACATATTTGATGTATGCTGCGTGACATGTTTGTGGGGAGGTGTGATCGAACGGTAGAGCGTTCGGATTTCGGTTCGGACTTAAAGACTGTAGGACTTCCCTGAGTGCACCCAGCTCTGATGGGTACCTGATTTGCGATAGAGTAAGTAAAGGCGGCTGGGCTTAGTGCTGACCACACTATTCCTTCTTACGCTGAGATAGTGTAACATGTACTCTGTCCAATGGATCGCTAAATACATACTAGATTACATATTAGATAATGACATTTAATGTATTCTAGATGACACATTTAATGTATTTTAGATGACACATTTTATGTATTCCAGATGACATATTGAATGTATTCCACATTTAATGTATTCTAGATGACACATTTAATGTATTCTAGATGACACATTTAATGTATTCTAGATGACACATTTAATGTATTCAAGATGACATATTTAATGTATTCTAGATGACATATTGAATGTATTCTAGATGACATATTGAATGTATTCTAGATGACATATTTAATGTATTCTAGATGACATATTTAATGTATTCTAGATGACATATTTAATGTATTCTAGATGACACATTTAATGTATTCTAGATGACACATTTAATGTATTCTAGATGACACATTTAATGTATTCTAGATGACACATTTAATGTATTCTAAATGACATTTTACATTCCTAGCAATACATGCCTATCCTAAAACAAACACAATGTTGATTTCAATTTCAGACAGTGCCGGAAAAGTTCCGGTCAGCACCAGAAGGCATCTCGCAGCCGGAAGAATACAAGATGGTTGAAATTCCAGAGCTACCCCCCTAAATCTTACGTCAAAGCATTGGTTACGCCATAGGGGGGAGGGGAATAACTCAGGGCCAGAGTTCAAGGTCATCGCGCTGTGATGAATTTATACAGTGATTTGTATTTACACGGTGATTGGTTTAGGAATCGATAGAGCGATTGATGAGTATTGATCATTCGGACGGCGGTAGGAATCAGAACTCACCATCCGTGCACATGTTTTTGATAGTACTGTACTTAACAATCCGATTTTATAATGTTATGAAGTCAAATTTCATCATGGGAATGTTAAAGACACGATAGAAGAGAATTAATCATCTGTGTTTACATGAGAAAATAGTTGTATCATATTGAGAATTATATTCTATATTTAAAAATCTACATCAATGACATATTTACATACTATTTATATATATATATATGAAAAACTTTTTAAAATTTAATTTACTTGAGAGTTGATGGGTATTGGAAGATTTGGATGGGTGAATGGACATGTGGTTGAGTGGTTGGATGGTTGGGATGGTTGGATGGTTGGATGGTCCATTAGGGTAAAATCTTGATTGGGGTTTAGCCAGCGTGTGAGTGTGTAGGTGTGTAGTTGTGTGTACATGAGTGTGAGTGTGTGTGTGTGTGTGTACATATGTGTGTGTGTGTGTTGCTGTAACCCATCTAGAAAGTTTTAAAGCCATGTTTTTACTATCACCTTATGAATCTAATGAAATTGTACATCATATGTAAATACATATAGAAATCTAAGTAGTATGTGTTTAACCTTATGTGTTTAACCTTACCCCAGTCCACACATATACAAACCTATATGTTTAACCCTAAGTCTACGCATATAAAAATCTATCTAATGTTATATGTTTAACCTTAACCTTGTTCACACATATAAAAATCTGTATGTTCAACCCCCAGTCCACACATAAAAATTTATATGTTTAAAGCCCAGTCCACGCATATAAAAATCTATATGTTTAACCCTAAGTCCACGCATATAAAAATCTATACATTTAACCCCCAGTCCACGCATTTAAAAATCTATATGTTTAACGCATTAACAATAAACCAAACATCAGTTTAACCATAATTCAGATATCAGTTAAACCATAAGCCAGACTTCAGTTAAACAATTACGCAGATATCAGTTTAACATAACCCAGACATCAGTTAAACAATTACGCAGATATCAGTTTAACATAACCATAACCTTGAATTGAGCTTACATTCAGGGGAGATAACTCGTATCTAAACAGCTGTATGGAGCGTTTGTATGAAACAAACCTGCTTTAATCATTAACGTATTGAAGGTGCCAATAGTGACACAACATAAAGTGATACAAATGTATATCTAGACATTGTTATTGTCATATGTGCACAGGTCATTAGGTAACATTTAATTATCAAGAGAGGTCAAAAACATTCGAACCAGCAACTAAAGTGGAAACAAAAGTCTACATAGTCTAAGCTAAAGCATCCTCGATCATTCAAATATGTTTTTTTACGCTTTCAACAGGGTGATCACAAATATAAGTTACAGTGCTAAAAATATATGGGGAAAAACCCCCCACCTAAAATTAAAAATTAGATTTTAATCTTTACACTACTTTACTTGTGACTCGACGCTCTTTAATTCGGCCTGTTCAACTATAGATCTAGATCTAGTCTAGATCTAGAGTCTAGATCTAACTAGACTCTAGCAAGACCAGTACCAGTAGTTTAACAGACAAGATTTTCTGCCCTATCTACCCAACAGAACAGCGTAACTATTTAAAAAAAAAATTCAACACTATGCCAGGAACGGAATATGTTGCTCAGGTCACAGATGTTGATATAAAGTGGAAAGTCAGTATGGCAGTTAGCAGTAATGATGTTAGAAGCTTAAATGAACCAATGGTAACAATGATGTTGGTGACCACTGAAGAGAGTGGAAACGCAGTCAACAGACCAGTGGAAATTACCATAACAAAATTCAAGGAATTATTGAGTACAATGAAACAAATACAGAATCAGATGGAATTGGCCAAACTTGTATGACAGCAGCTACATGTAGTCATATTATATATATATTGGATTCTGCCAGTTAAATATTATGGAAGAACTATATGAAAAGCATATAATGTTCAAATACAAAATACATTCTTTTTATTGGAGTGTATTCCCAACTGCAACGTTTAAAATTAAAGAGTTTTAGTGGCGCTCAGAAACCCACTTTGTTTAAAATATTTATAGTAACACAGATATTTCACTCAGATTTATATTTATAAGCCTACTTTTATAAGCTGTTACTGTCAATTATGTTGTGTATTGTTGCTATTTGTTTAATTTGCCTAAGTTAATATGCTTAATAGAAAAAATATGTTTTGCATTTTGGTCAGTATGTTTTGACGACCAGTAAATATTATCATTTTAATTAATTAATTAATGATTTTCATTTGATATGTAATAATTTGAGTTTAGCAGCAATAGCTCACAAGTAATGCATATTTATATAAGATCTGAATTTTTTCAATTGTTAACTCACCATTTTTTTTGAAGAGATAATTGTACTTTGAATGATAAAGAAATCTCAGTTTCTTAAATAATTTACATAGCTAATAAATGACATAACTGCATTAGTTGTTGCAGAGTAAAGGTAGTTGCTCCAATAAGATTTCCAGACATTTAAATGGGATATTGTATTTCTATTCATAGATTCAGTTATACAGACATGTTATCGAAACTGTTTTTTGTGTGAAATTAATGTCCAGCTTTATATAAACTATAGACTTGGAGGACATTTTTCAAAGATTTGTTCCTATTAGGTTAAAACTTTTACTCAACATTCTGTTTGAAACTTAATAACAAATCTTTTCATTTATAATTAGTGTTTAATTTATCTATAAAATCTGTATTCAGATATCAAGAATGAAGCTGATAATAATGTTGACAATAAACTTGCATTCTTTGATATCATTTTGCTGGCATTAAAAAGAAACAGCAAATTAAGTCATGATATGTTTTTGTACCACATTTTCTCTTCACTAATCATCACCTAGATCTGCATGTACAAGATGTTAATATATCATTTTAGAAACGTATTATTTAATTTATTAAAATTAAACAGTTTTGCTACAAAAAAAAAAAAAAAAAAAAAAAAAAAAAAAAAAAAAAAAACAAATATAAGTTACAATATTCTTTTCTTTGCCTTGTCTCTGAATTCCCAAATCATTGACAAAAGCTATGCACTAGAGACAAGAAGCAGGTTTTTTGTTAATTTCAGTCTGTAACATCGATGTGACAAAGTCTGTCTAGCACTAGTAACAGAAAGCTTTGAGTTTTAAGTGCTAGATTCTATTTTAAAATTGTGTTCCTTCTTTAGTCACCAGTTACATGTTTTATTTGAGAATAAAATAAGTCTATACAAAATAAAAATAAATAAATTAAAAAAAAAAACAAATATAAGCTACAATATGAAATAATTACCACCACCCCCCCCCCCCTTTTCCCAAAAAATATACTACTTACATTTGTCTATAACTCAACGTAAAGCTTGCATAGATCAATAGCCAATAAAATACCACCAGTAAACAACATGCACCATCTGTTAACCATATTGACTCTATGAACAGTACCCTATAAATAAAATTTAACAAATAGCACTGAACATAAAGCAAGATCTGTAATGTGCAATTCTGTTGTTTTAATCATTACAAATATCAACAGGTATACAATGAATAAAAAAACATTAACATGTGTATATGAAATGTTTAAAACAACATACGTACATAGATGATGAAAATACATATTTTAAAATCTATTTACAAAGTAGAACATTTAAAGGTAATGATTACATTTTTAAAACTACTCAAATTGTAAGTATGACAGTTTTCTAGACATAAATTTTTTAACGACACTCTAAGTTTGTTTATTTAAAAAAAAGAAATAAGCAAGGTAAATGGGTAAACGATTATTTTTAACTTGAGTCTTCTTAAAACGCCATTCAACACCGAAAAAAAATGTTTTTCTAAAAAAAAATAAGCCATCAGAAAGCATTTGTCTACTATAATTTTTAAGGCAATACTAAACAACACGCTTTAGCTTTATAACGTCCAGATTTGTGTAAAAGAGATACACATTAGGAAACAAGTTAAAATGGATAAATAAATGACGTAGACATACTGTGGAGAAAGGTAAAGGGGTGGGCAGAAACATAGATAAAATTAAACAAGGAAAGGGAAATAACCGTGAATTCGGGCAAAGTGAAGCTGGTGCATTGTTGTAAATTTAAACCGGAAATGAAGACAGGTAAAACAAAAATGTCAATAACAAATTTTTATGACATCGTATATGGTTTGACACGTTTTATGTGAATGTTTATGTACATACAACAACAGAATGATGACATGTATAGGGGGGGGGGGGGTTGGTGGTGGGTTGGGGGGGGGTGGGGGTGAGGCGGGATTAATAAAAATAATATTTAAATATAGATTATATTTTATCCCAAAGATATTTCTTTAGACCTCTATCAAAACGTGTTGTATTTCTCAGGTTATCAACAAACATATTCTATGGACAAGGCTACACATTGTCTTGTCAACAATTTTGATGCTATAATTAGATTTTGTGGCTGTATAGTTTACGTGGATTTCTTTACGCAGACTGCAAGGAAGTTGTTTCGCCCCCCTCTCATTAATTTAAAAAAACTGAATCATAAAAAAAGGTATAAAATACGTAGAAAAAGTATACATTAATCAAACGATTATAATACAAACCGTTTAAGTAAAATAATACGATGTGGAACATAGTGAAAAAAATTGAATCAAATAATTAAAATTAATAAAAATAATAAATTAACAAATTAAGAAAATGTGGAGATTAATGAAGAAGGAATGCATGTACTAGTAAACAAGCCCGGATCAAACGCGGGACTAAAATAAAAAAATCAAAGTTTTGGTCTTTTATGAGCAGCAGTCATTTCAACACTCGACAAACCTCATACATAACATACATCATACATCGACACTAACTGTCAAACACATTATGCAAGATAAGCTTTCTTTGACAGAACATCTTGAACCTGAAGGTTGTACAACCGAAACTGTAGACTTCGTTCAATTGTTGGTATTCAAAAGCGTAAAAAAACAAAACAAATTGCTATCCCGTACAAATTAGTGATGTTTTGTGTTATCTGCTCTTGTCACACAGCTGACCGGGACTGGACCGTGAACTAGGGACGCTGGGTCTGGTTGTCATGGCGACCGATTCTGAACTCGCCAGGCCAGCCCGGCTATTAATAACCAAGTCACGTGAGCTCAATGTAGCATCCCCTATCACGTGGCCACATAAGGTGGATTCATCACTGAGCCAACTATGTTTACATCAGTCTAATTATAATGACGTAATTAATTTACTAAATTAATGCAGTAATAATCTATACCGGAATCAAGTTAGTAAATTTAGATTTACAAATTAGTCTGCACTACTTTTACTAATTACATTACATTGAAAATCCTGTTATTAATTTATCTAAAAAAATATAAATTATTCGAACTCAAAATGCTCCAATACGCTAACTGTCCTATGTTCAAATGAAAAATCTCTATTCACTACTCTACTTCTGAGATACAAAAATCCAAAACTAGTTAGTGCACACAAATCGATGACGTCATCCCCAGGATATTAGTCGTAGAGCTCCACCCACTTATTGAGCTCTGGCACCATGTTCCTGTCGTTGCAGCGGTTCTTGGAGCAGAAGCAGATACGGTCGTTGTTGTGGGTGATGCAGCCGTTGGCGGGAATCTTCACGCCAAAGAACTGGTAGTCGGAACATCCGCGATTCACATCTGCCGGGGAATAAAGAAACATTTTATTTCTCGTATATTGACTTGGAATTTGCATTTTTAATTAAGCGTATTATCCATTATCTGTTTAGTTATGTATGTATGAAAGTGGTTCAAATGTAGGTAGTTTTTTTTTAAAATATTTAATTTTGCAACGGTTATTTGAGACAAATTTAAAAATATTAATTTAGACAATACAAGTAGCTGTGTTTGGTAAATGATAAAAAAAGCATCAGATTTTTTTTTGCGTGGTTGCTTTAAAAAAACAACTACAAAAAAACAGTTCTACAAAACCAGGGGGTATAGTTTATATCGGAGGTATATTTGAACAATAGGATATTTCATTAAAGTTGTCAGTATAAGACTTTGGCTGTTCAATCAAAAGCGACGTTAAAAAAAACATATTGTTGTTCCAATTTTTAGAAGTATTTGAATTTGTAATAATAGTTCCGAACTACTACAATCATTATATCGGATTTTAAAAATCACCAAATAATCCTAATATATAAATCCCCACGTTCGCACATCTCTCTCTCTCTCTCTCTCTCTCTCTCTCTCTCTGTCTGTCCGCAAAATATTTTCGCCGGACATCACGTCAGAATCGGCAGCGATATATGAAGAACTTTTTACGGAGTTTTGTTGAAAATAATATGTCAAATGTTTTAAATGTATAACCACAATTTTAGTTAAAGAAGAAAAATAAAAATTAAAGGCGTATTCGAATGTAGAGAAACAGTATTATTTATGCAACCGGAAAAGCATTAATATATGTGAAAAAGAACGCATTAAACTGTGACGTCACTATTGCTTATACATTAACTAATGACGTCATCTGCCGTGTTTAGAATGAAAAGAAATGAACTATTTCATTCAAATTTGATTTAGATCTACGTTCACTATGAAATGTATACAATACAATTTTTCCGGCCTAAACTCATAAAATTTATTTTATGTATTTGGATTCTAGATCTAGAGATTCTAGATCTAGACTAAATCTAAATCTAAATCTACGCAATAACTAGATCTAGGCGTAGACGCTAAGATATAGATTTAGACTCTAACTTCTCTAAAATCAATTCCAAGAATAAATTTCTATATTAGGACTAAACTATTTCAAGACTTATTTATTTTATACAAAATCTTTGTTTGGAACTGGCTAATTTGGGATAAAAAATTAATTTGAAAGAATAGGCATATTCGCGTAAGTTAAGATTTTAAAATACGTGTTTCATTCTCCGTATTTTATAATTTTTATACATTAAACCACGCAGGTGGTGCGGGTTCGAGACACAGCAAGTCAACTTGGTTAATGTATTCTTTTTAATTATGCTCGGGCTAAACTTAAAAAAAAAAATTCTTTTAGGAATCTAGATCTAGATCTAGATTGTCGGGTGTCCGATAGGGCACTTCCCGGCGCCGCAGGCGCTTCAAATTTGGCATGATCTTGCCTTGGTGCGACAGAACACGGGGGCCGGTTGGCCGAAAAGTCTACGATGTGGGGGTCAAAACTGACCTCGACTGACCGGTACCTTATATGAGCTATAAATCGAAAAAAAATGTCCACGGAGGAACCTCTTCATAACTCTTGAGGTCGTAGACCGACCTTCGGGCGAATTAATTAAGCATTCAAATTCTCAATGTTTTCGAAAGCCTAAGCGAAGCTGGGCAGCATGCCTAGTTTAATCTATATTCTTTAATCAGTACTTATAATAAAGACTGTTAGCAGTATAAAATGAATGTCAGCAGTATAAAATGAATGTCAGCAGTATAAAATGAATGTCAGCAGTATAAAATCGTCCTACCTCCTAGTGGGTATCTCATGACACGTGACATACAGGGACCTTTGCACTTGGTGACCTGAGACTTGGCCCAGCCGTTGATGCGGCCGTTGGGGGGACAGGCCGTATTCTGCCAGGAACCGTAGGCACCACTGCTGCACTCGTAGCAGTCGAATGGTGGCTGAGGTGGTGGGTTGGTGGTGGTGCGGGTGGTTTTGGTGGTGGTGGGGGTGGTTGTTGTGGTGGTGGGGGTGGTTGTTGTGGTGGTGGGTGTGGTTGTTGTTGTGGTGGGGGTGGTTGATGTTGTGGTGGGGGTGGTGGAGGTGGTGGTGGAGGTGGTTGTTGTCGTAGGTTCAGGGGTGGTGGGGTAGGTTGTTGTTGTAGGTTCAGGGGTGGTGGAGGTGGTTGTTGTAAGTTCAGGGGTGGTGGGGTAGGTTGTTGTTGTAGGTTTAGGGGTGGTGGAGGTGGTTGTTGTTGTAGGTTCAGGAGTGGTGGAGGTGGTTGTTGTTGGATATTCAGAGGTGGTGGGGGTGGTTGTTGTAGTAGGTTCAGGGGTGGTGGGGTATGTGGTAATCTCTGATGCTGTGGTTGTTTCTGTGGTGGTTGTGGTGGTCTCTGGATATCTTGACGTCAGCTCAGAAACTGGTGGTGCTGGGGAGGTGGAGGTGGTGGTAGATACAGCTCTTGTGGTGTATAATTCTTGAGTTGTTGTGACGTCATCAGCTGCTTTTGTGGTATATGAATCTTGGGTGGTTGTGACGTCATCTACAGCTTTCGTGGTATATGAATCTTGAGTAGTTGTGATGTCATCGGCTGCTTTTGTGGTATATGAATCTTGAGTGATTGTGACGTCATCAGCGGCTTTTGTGGTATATGAATCTTGGGTGGTTGTGACGTCATCAGCGGCTTTAGTGGTATATGATTCTTGGGTGGTTGTGACGTCATCCACAGCTTTTGTGGTATATGAATCTTGAGTAGTTGTGACGTCATATGCGACTTTAGTGGTGTATGATTCTTGGGTGGTTGTGACGTCATCAGCAGCTTTAGTGGTATATGATTCTTGGGTGGTTGTGATGTCATCGGCTGCTTTTGTGGTATATGAATCTTGAGTGATTGTGACGTCATCAGCGGCTTTTGTGGTATATGAATCTTGGGTGGTTGTGACGTCATCAGCGGCTTTAGTGGTATATGATTCTTGGGTGGTTGTGACGTCATCCACAGCTTTTGTGGTATATGAATCTTGAGTAGTTGTGACGTCATATGCGACTTTAGTGGTGTATGATTCTTGGGTGGTTGTGACGTCATCAGCAGCTTTAGTGGTATATGATTCTTGGGTGGTTGTGCCGTCATCCACAGCTTTTGTGGTATATGAATCTTGAGTAGTTGTGACGTCATCAGCGGCTTTAGTGGTATATGATTCTTGGGTTGTTGTGACGTCATCCACAGCTTTTGTGGTATATGAAATTTGAGTAGTTGTGACGTCATCAGCGGATTTTTTGGTATATGAATCTTGAGTAGTTGTGACGTCATCAGCGGCTTTTGTGGTATATGAATCTTGGCTGGTTGTGACGTCATCCACAGCTTTTGTGGTATATGAATCTTGAGTAGTTGTGACGTCATCAGCGGCTCTTGTGGTATATGAATCTTGAGTAGTTGTGACGTCATCAACGGCTTTAGTGGTATATGATTCTTGGGTTGTTGTGGCGTCATCCACAGCTTTTGTGGTATATGATTCTTGGGTGGTTGTGACGTCATCAGCGGCTTTTGTGGTATATGACTCTTGGGTGGTTGTGACGTCATCCACAGCTTTTGTGGTATATGAATCTTGAGTAGTTGTGACGTCATCAGCGGCTTTAGTGGTATATGATTCTTGGGTGGTTGTGACGTCATCTACAGCTTTTGTGGTATATGATTCTTGGGTGGTTGTGACGTCATCCACAGCTTTTGTGGTGTATGATTCTTGAGTTGTTGTGACGTCATCTACAGCTTTTGTGGTATATGAATCTTGAGTAGTTGTGACGTCATCCACAGCTTTTGTAGTATATGATTCTTGGGTGGTTGTGACGTCATCAGCGGCGTTTGTGGTATATGACTCTTGGGTGGTTGTGACGTCATCCACAGCTTTTGTGGTATATGAATCTTGAGTAGTTGTGACGTCATCAGCGGCTTTAGTGGTATATGATTCTTGGGTTGTTGTGACGTCATCCACAGCTTTTGTGGTATATGAATCTTGAGTAGTTGTGACGTCATCAGCGGATTTTGTGGTATATGAATCTTGAG
Organism: Physella acuta; assembly: GCF_028476545.2. NCBI lineage: Eukaryota > Metazoa > Mollusca > Gastropoda > Physidae > Physella > Physella acuta. The sequence goes on along the minus strand of NW_026731758.1, from coordinate 543,787 downwards.
TAGTTGTGACGTCATCAGCGGCTTTTGTGGTATATGAATCTTGGCTGGTTGTGACGTCATCCACAGCTTTTGTGGTATATGAATCTTGAGTAGTTGTGACGTCATCAGCGGCTCTTGTGGTATATGAATCTTGAGTAGTTGTGACGTCGTCAACGGCTTTAGTGGTATATGATTCTTGGGTTGTTGTGGCGTCATTCACAGCTTTTGTGGTATATGATTCTTGGGTGGTTGTGACGTCATCAGCGGCTTTTGTGGTATATGACTCTTGGGTGGTTGTGACGTCATCCACAGCTTTTGTGGTATATGAATCTTGAGTAGTTGTGACGTCATCAGCGGCTTTAGTGGTATATGATTCTTGGGTGGTTGTGACGTCATCTACAGCTTTTGTGGTATATGATTCTTGGGTGGTTGTGACGTCATCCACAGCTTTTGTGGTGTATGATTCTTGAGTTGTTGTGACGTCATCTACAGCTTTTGTGGTATATGAATCTTGAGTAGTTGTGGCGTCATCCACAGCTTTTGTGGTATATGATTCTTGTGTGGTTGTGACGTCATCAGCGGCTTTTGTGGTATATGAATCTTGAGTAGTTGTGACGTCATCAGCGGCTCTTGTGGTATATGAATCTTGAGTAGTTGTGACGTCATCAGCGGCTTTAGTGGTATATGAATCTTGGCTGGTTGTGACGTCATCCACAGCTTTTGTGGTATATGAATCTTGAGTAGTTGTGACGTCATCAGCGGCTTTTGTGGTATATGACTCTCGGGTGGTTGTGACGTCATCCACAGCTTTTGTGGTATATGATTCTTGTGTGGTTGTGACGTCATCAGCGGCTTTAGTGGTATATGAATCTTGGCTGGTTGTGACGTCATCCACAGCTTTTGTGGTATATGAATCTTGAGTAGTTGTGACGTCATCAGCTGCTTTAGTTGTGTATGATTCTTGGGTGGTTGTGACGTCATCTACAGCTTTTGTGGTATAAGAATCTTGGGTGGTTGTGGCGTCAACTGTTGTTGTTGTGCTGTCAACCGGGTAGGGTGTGGTGGTGTTAGAGAGCGGGCAGACGGCGTCCTTGTACGGCTTGAACACGGCATCCATGACGCCCGAGAGAACGACGCCATCTTGGGCAGAGCAGAGCCTGCTCGCAGCACCAACGACACAATCTTTGTAGCCGTCCGGCAGCCTGGGGAACGACAACAACATTGCTTGATATACTCAGGTTGGTCAAGGAGGTGTACAGACAATGTATAGGTGGACTAGTGTAGTCTTTATTATAAGCTTTTATTTAGTTCGCAACGACTGTTTGTTTGTTGGTTGGTTTGTGGCAAATCTTGTGAAGTAAAGTAAAGCACACACACAGGCTAAAACGTTGTATGTATGCATATATAGATATACATACATACATGAGTCATATATATATGTATATATATATATATATATATATATATATATATATATATATATATATATATATATATATATATATATACATACATACATATAAATATGACTCTTTTATATAGAAATGAGTTTTGTATCTAAATGTATCTATGACACTCACGTGCAAAGGTCAGTGGGGTCAACACGTGATGGAATGGCCGTGGCGCAGTAGTTGAGTTCAGATACCAGCTGGGCGTTGGACAGGCAGGGCAGGAAGTTGACGAAATCTGGAACAGGAGGGACAATTTTAGGACTATGTGTGGCAGGACGATTTAGGACTTTGTGTGTTAGGACAATTTAGGACATTTTGTGTTGGGACATTTTAGGACTTTGTGATGCAGCAAGACAATATATGACTCACTGATGTGGTAGGAGAATTTAGGACAGTTTCAGTTGGTAATGTTGAGATTACATTGTTGATATCAATATACTTAAAGATAAACGCGGAAGAAGCGTAACCTGACGGTCTTGAGGTAGAGGCCGAATATTACATAAGAACCCCCACACACGTGTAAAGCCTAGGTACTCACTCTGGAATCCAGTGGGAGAACACAGGTAAACAAAAGCTCCACCAAACACCTTGAAGGTGACGGTCACGAGTGAGTTACATCCCGCCAGGTAAGGCTCTGTGCAGTTCTGGAAGTTTCCAGAAATCCTGGAGAGGGTGAGAGAGAAGAAACGGTTACATCAATTTACGTTTCTCGCATGCATAAAATGTTAGTGACTCTTATACATACATACATATACATATATATATACATATATATATATATATTTTTATATATATATATATATATATATATATATATATATATACATATACATATACATATACATATATATATATATATATATATATATATATATATATATATATATATATATATATATATATATATATATTTATATATATATATATATGTATATATATACATATATTATGTATATAGTCTATATATATATATAAAGCCTACAATATGTATTATCAGGGAGCCTATTCTGGTCTAACTTACTGGCAAAATCTCCCCTGTGTCGCCTCTGGCATTGACTGGAACTGTGAGTCCATTAACAGGCTGAAGGTGTCCTGCATGGCACCTTGTAGGCACGAGTAGGCATCAGGCAGGTAGGGGCACGGCTCACCTGTTGTGTGGGGTAGGGAGGTGTTCGGTTAGTGGTGTCATATAAATGGTGTACTGTTGGTGGTGTCATATAGATGGTGTACAGTTAGTGGTGTCATATAGGTAGGTGTTCAATTAATGGTGTCATATAAGTAGGTGTTCAATTAATGGTGTCATATAAGTAGGTGTTCAATTAATGGTGTCATATAGGTAGGTGTTCAATTAATGGTGTCATATAGGTAGGTGTTCACTAAATGGTGTCATATAGCTAGGTGTTCAATTAATGGTGTCATATAGGTAGGTGTTTAATTACTGGTGTCATTTAGGTGGTGTACAGTTAGTGGTGTCATATAGCTAGTTGTTCACTTAATGGTGTCATATAGGTAGGTGTTCAATTAATGGTGTCATTTAGCTAGGTGTTCAATTAATGGTGTCATATAGGTAGGTGTTCAATTAATGGTGTCATTTAGTTGGTGTACAGTTAGTGGTGTCATATAGCTAGTTGTTCACTTAATGGTGTCATATAGGTAGGTGTTCACTTAATGGTGTTATATAGGTAGGTGTACACGTAGTGATATATGTGAGGTGGGAGGGACACCGTATAACAAACTGACCTGCGATTGTCGAGTCGTTGCCGACGGCGGCCTCTGTGGTTGTGTTGATGATGTGAGGTGTTAGGTGTGAGGTGGGAGGTGTGAGGTGGTAGATGTGAAGTGGGAGGTGTGAGGTGGTAGGTGTGAGGTGTGAGATGTGAGGTGGTAGGGACACCGTCTACCCTTCTTACCTGCTATTGTCGAGTCGTTGTTGACGGCGGCCTCGGTGGTTGTGTTGATGATGGACCAGATGGTGGTGAAGCTGTCGTAGGTGCTGGAACTCTGTGTGGGCGGGACCGTAGCACCGTGCACTGCTGGAATAGAAGAGACGGACAGGTCAGAATCTTTAGGTCAGTAAGTTATTGGTACTAGAACTATGGATGGGGGGTGGGGGGGGGGGGAGGAGGGTGGCACCGTACGCTGCTGGAATAGAAGAGACGGACTGGTCAGAATCTTCAGGTCAGTAGGTCAGTGGTACTAGAACTCTATGGGTGGGGGAGGGGGAGGGTGGCACTATACAAGACTGGAACTGAAGAAATCTGCAGAAGGTCTATAATTCAGTGATTCTCAACACTGTTCACCATGGACCCAAACTGCGACACAGATACTGTCCCCACTTATCGACCCCTGTATGCTTAGATTATAGTGGCCTTTGCAGGTACAAAAAGAAGAAACGAAACAATTTATTTTAAAGACAGGCTGCTGTGTATTGAATATCTTTATAACATAATTTGCCTTAGCGACTTGATAATATAATGGGTGTTGTATAGTCATCTAACTGCCCATATGCTTGGTCAGCTATATGCCAATATGTATATACAGCAAACTTTCTTTCTGTTATTGATTTCCTTTAGCTAGAAGTTACTATACACGGGACTTAAAAGTTAACACATAAGTTCATTTGTTTGTCTGTAGAGCTGCGAGGGTTAGGATTAAGATCAGGACCAAGGATAGGATCAAGATTAGGATCAAGATTAGGATCAAGATTAGGATCAAGACTAACGTGCGACCAAGAATAGGATTAACAAGAGCAGATCTAAGGCTGTATTATTCTAGTACATTCTATCAGGCTTCATTTCATCCTGCTTTTTTTGGCTTAACCCCCCCCCTTTTCAAATTGTCGTTATAAATGTGTCATGTAATGGGCTTAACGTAGGTTAGTTGAGCTTAGATACTTTATAATTCTTTACCCCGAGCTTAGCCTTGCTGTGGTTAGATCCTATATCATTGTTAACCCTAGCTTAACGTTGTTGTGCTTAGATCCTATATAATTCTTCACTTGGGGATTTAATTACACAGCACGATCGTACACTCCCCCCCCCCTTCAACAAACTAACAATAAGAAAACAGTATGGATTTAAAAAGCGGTAATTGTATTAATTTTCTTATGAATATACGCCGAAACATTTTCAAAGCAATTAATCTTCAATTTATAGCATTAAACAGGCATTTACCTGAAGTCTAGTTCATGTTATGAACTATAGTTTGATTGTACGTTATATCTATCTATTAGTACCACAAGACATATCACATACTAACCAAATTATAGTGATGTATTTAACTTTAGCCCTAACCATCAAGTCTAGTTCATTTTATAAACTAGTTTTTTAAAATTTATTTTTAACCTCCATATAATAATTATCTATACAACACTGATAATACGTTCAGTATATTGCTTGGCATCTCTACACATAACTAATACTAACCAAATTATAGCAATATATTTTAACTATAGCCCTAACCTTAAAGCCTGCTATTATTTTTTGGTTTCGGTAAAGAAAATGTCGGACCTCTATATACATCACTAGCGAAAACATTCAGTATTTGGTATGATTGGTATCTAATTATAACTAACACGAACCAAATTATAGCAAACATGTAACTACAGACCTAAACCACGGTTTTGTAAAGCAAGGCCATTGACCCGAGAACTGTTTTCTCGTTTTAATTAGAAACCACAGGAGTGGAGACACTGAACTAATTAATTAGGGAAGTATTAATTAGAGCCTAGTCTAAAAAAAAAACTTCCTGGAATCCTGTTATAATATTTTTAAAATGTTACCTGGAACTGATGTTTAATTAAATGCTGTGAGGAAATCTAAAAATAAACTGTCTCTAAGTTAACCGTATCTAATTTAACTGTATGTAATTTAAGGCGTGCAAATGAAAACACAGAAAGCACAGAAAATAGATCTAAAACTATTTATAAGAAATGTTATTGGGGCCCTAACAGGAAGTTACAGCTGACATTGTTTTGATGGGGGTAGGGAGGCGGTGGTGTCAACGTCAAGGAAGTTACGTAAATGCGAGTTATTTTTAGATCGTCTATTTTTAGAGTTGGGTATGTAAGAATGTGGCGTGTTTCCCTGGTTTTCCCGGCTGTGACGTCAAAATAATCAACCTGATGGTTTTAGGCGCGAATAATTGTATTCGAAACACACGCTGTAATGAGATTACTCGCGAAGTAACTTCATCAATTATGCAGACTAATTAATTAGCGGACATTGAAGCCATGGAAGGCACGGAGCCAGGATTCTGTTTCAAGTTGTGACATGTTAAAATAGATCTATTCCGTTAGCCGGACCCATGCTATGATCCCAATAGCGCAGAGTAAGAAATACGCAGCCAATCATGAATATTAACTTGAGCTAACTTGAGCTTGAACCTAACTCTAGCTCTGAAGTTAAAGGTGAAACTGATTGGGGTGTAATTGTTTTACAGTCATTAATAAGAAAACGTTTACACAAATGATGATGATGATGATGATAATAATAATAATGATAATAATAATAATAATAATAACAATAATAATAATAGTAATATAAATAATAATAAAAATAATAATAGTAATAATAGTTGAGCATTATTATTATAATATTAATAAAAATAATAACAATATTAATAATAATAATTATTATTATTACACGAAAGCATTAATTGACATCAAATATCAGCTGACATCATTTGACATCAGATACTACATGACATCATTTAACATCATATATCACTCAGTTCGGCAATAAAAGAGATAATTATGATATTTACTTAAGTACTTGAATAGTTTTATAAGATACGATGCATAAGAAACTGACTATTGTAAATCAAGCCGCGTGGCTAATTAATTATGCAAGCCTAAAAGAGTTATAATTACAGATAAAGAAATATTTCTAACAATATTAGCCGAGCGTTAATTGAAAAAATATTGACTATATTAAAATTTAGCGCTCATATATTTACTTTTTTGTACTTAAAAAAAATGTTTCTGTCGAAACCAAACACAATATTCGATATATATATATATATATATATATATATATATATATATATATATATATATATATATATATATATATATATATATATATAAATTGGTAAAATCGCCATACATCGGAGGCCTTGTGTCTATACATTGTTTATTTATAACCGTGTGTCTATACATTGTTTATTTATAACTCACCCGAGTAGAGCAGGCAGCACGGGATGAGCGCTAGAATGATCTGCATGTTCGCTGTGAGTACCACGTTGGTGCTCTACTAAACTATACTTCTACTGGATGGTGAAACTATACTTTCTGCTTCACACAGTCGGCAAGTATTATCCAAGTATCGGCTTGTGGTAAGTTTGAAAGTATTCTTCAGTAACTCTCTCGTATCAACCTTAGCTCCTGAGCTGAGCGTCCACATGGATTGAGCTACAAGCCCGAGTATCAGGCTTATATAACCCAAACCCGATCCGTTTCGATCCCTCTACCCCCACGTATGACAAACTCCTAACCCCCACCCCCCTGTCGTCTAAACAGTGACATCATACCTGTATTATTTCCATTCAAAAATAATTTCGGCCTCGATCGCATATATTATCCGCTATTTGTGTCGTCAAGATTTAGTTCCGTTATCGCCACGGCGGTGGGGGAGGGAGGGAAGGGGGGGGGGTGTAAGAAAGGACAACTCTTGATGGTTTGCGCCGACACGAAGCGCTGTAAAGGACTATAACTCACACAGGTAAAGGTGGCGTAACGCCCACGCAGTTGTGCGTAATTTAGACACGGGGAATTCGTTAATTCGAGACCTCATTAATTTGACACCTCCCTAAATTTGACACCCGCTGTTAAATATCACCCACTTACTAATCAACTACTTTTTTTTAAACAACGATACAGCCAAGAAATTAGATTTACGATGTTATTTTAAAGATATGATTTTTAATTTTGATAGTTGATTAATGAAACGATTTAATTAAGCTAGTTCAGGCTTGGCTTCCTAGAAAGTCTACACGGGCTGTCTAGGATGTCTACTTTGTCTATCTCTTTTTATTAAATAATGTTTCTTTAAGCATTTTAAAAGCAGCTCATTATTAATTTTAAGACAATATATTCCACATTCTGTAAAAAAAAAATATTCGTTATCCATTACAAGATAATATTTTTCAGACGTTTAAAGAAAATTTAGTAAATTGTTTTAAGATATTTTCCTCATATTTTAAAACAAATTTTTGTCATTCATTTTAATATAATATTTTCCCACACATTGTAAAAATTGTTCATCATCAGTTTTAAGATATTTTCCCTGAATTTTCTTTACGTGTTAAATTTTATACAGCTCTATTTTAGTCTACTAAATGCCGTTAAAAAAAATCAATATTTATGAACACAGTTAACAAGTTAAAAACTAAATCAGAATCACTGAACACACAAAAAAGTTTAAAAAAAAAATCATAGTTCGTGAACTCAAAAAAAAGTGTTAAAAAATTGAGCTTCGACATTAGGCTATAGTATTATAGAGCAGAGAATAGCAAAAACACACGGAAACTTAGTTTCATTCTTCTTTTGTAAAACTTTGTATATAAAGTTTTGAGTTAGCCCTATACATCACTAAAAGCTATAATTGTTTTGGTAGACTATTATCGATGTACCAATAACTGTAAGTCTAGAATGAACTTAGCGGCATTAAAGGTGTTTGTTATTTGAGTTCGTGTCCATAGAAATGACGTCATCAAATTGTGCGTACAATGTCTCAAGTTGGTTGTTGATCTAGGTGCAATGACACGACCGTGCTATAATAACTGGAGATAAAAGAAGAAGAATCTAGAGTTAAGTGCCCTTCTTATCCGGGTACGGCTAGCCTAATAAAACCTTTCTGTGTGTGGAGTGGGAGAGGGGTGGGGGGTCTTCATAAGTAGGGCATACGGGTATTTCTTCAGATAGAGTAATTATAATAGGAAATGACTGCCGGTGCATTGGGCGTGGGGAGGGGGAGCATAACATGTTGTTATTCTTTTGTTTCAAAATATGGGTTGGGAGAAAGGAATGAAACGAAGTTTTATGGAAGATTTTTTTTTACGGATGTTAACAAAATAACAAAACAAGATTGTGAAGTATTTATATGATGTGTGTGTGTGTGTGTATGTGGGGAGGGGTGTAATTTGTATCGACATTCTTTGACTGAATAAAAGACCAGGGTTTCTTTCAGAAAGTTTTTTCCAGGGGGTTGGGTGGTAAGGATGGCACTTGAAACTTTTGGGGGTGGGGGGAGGGAGGGTGACAAAGTTTAAAGTATATATTTTTCTATATAAATATTTATTTGTTTCTTTTCGTCAAAGGGGGGGGGGGGCACGTACCCTAGAGAAGGGCAAAGGAGTGTCTCCTCCGCACCCCACTCCCCTCGGAGAAGTGCTTGAAAACTCTTTAAAAGAGCAATGTTATATGCGCAACTTTTGGTTGTAGTGAAATCAGTGTTCTCTATATTCACACTGGAAATAAAAATTCAACTTTATACGCCAGTTGCAAATGACTGAAAACTAAAATATAATTATACACAAGGGCGGGCTGGGTGCATCCAAGCGCCTCAGGAAAGTTTTAAAAGCCCCTCCCATCACCCCCAACCGGCCAGAATGAATTCATCATCTTGCATTTTTCTCCGCCAAAACTTGAATCTTACGCCTTGGTATAAAGTAATGGTGAAATACCAACAATTTAAATTTAAAAAATCAGCACTAATAGGTCTATCACAACAACGTCCCCGGGGCCATCGGGATTTTCCCGGTAGAACGGCTGGCCAGTCCACCCCTGAATATACACCTATATACAAAACGCCGTTTGTTTACCTGACCCCTGACCCCTGAACCCTGACCCCAAACACGGATATGCACCTCTTACGCCTACTCCAAGTTTTATTGTGAAACATAACCGACGTTTACGGCCTAGGCGCATCATAGCCTCACTCCTGTCAGCCGTTTGTAGTACGATCACGTAGGCAGTTGGCGGACAGTTGCATGATGGATGGGTACTGGACGTGCTGAGTCTCCGGCTTGAGCTGAGACATGGACTGGGTTGGACATGGAGCTAATTTAACGCTCATCAACGTGTGTCACGGGGTGCATCCGTGCGTGTCAGACATGACGTCATCTCGGTGTGGTTCTATTCCCATGTTTTCGTATTTCGCGATATCGCAATTCGCGTGTTTTCTTCATTGACGCGCCTATGTGTTTGTTTTACACCAAACAACGAAATGTTATGGGGCGGAGAGGATGGGCGGTAGAGCTTCTGACTGCTAACATGAAAGTCTTGAGTTCGGATCCCTGAGTCCACCCAGCTCGTACAGGTACCTACCTCAATATAAGAAAAGTAAAAGCGGGTGTGCATTGAACTAACCACACTATCTCCTTATTAGCAGAAGATAACGAACAGATGAACTCTATGTCACCTGCACTAAGAACCGCCAAGTTGGAAAAAGGAACATTACTTCTTAAACGAACTATAGCGATATTTTACATACGTATATAAAATGATTTATATTTGAATTATATTTGCGGAAAATAATAATTAAAAATCAAAACAAAACGCTTTTCGATTATATATATATATATATATATATATATATATATATATATATATATATATATATATATATATATATATATATATCCTATACACTTATAGTCGCGTGTACTGATAGCTATAATCGATAGATTACTGTACTGATGTATTTTTAGTAAGGATCGTTGTAAACAATATTCATCATGTTTAATGGTTTCCTTGTATTACCTGACTTAGACACTGACTCAAATCATTACTCAACTGTTGATTTGAACTTGAATTCATTGTGACAAATGGCATAGATTAAATAGACGGCATTGATTGAGTTGTTTTTTGAAGACAAAATAAAGTGATAGATTTTAGCATTCTTTTCTTATGACGAATGTATTGCCTTCCTCTTAAATTGTCAGCATTTGCAGTAGAAGGAAGTTGTGATGAAAGGCAGTCAGTATTCGTGGTAAAAAGGTGTCAGTATTCGTGGTAAAAAGGTGTCAGTATTCGTGGTAAAAAGGTGTCAGTATTCGTGGTAAAAAGGTGTCAATATTCGTGGTAAAAAGGTGTCAGTATTCGTGGTAAAAAGGTGTCAGTATTCGTGGGAAAATGGCGTCTGTATTTGTGGTGAAAGGTGTCAGTATTTGTAGTGAAAAGGCGTTAGTATTTGTGGTGAAAGGTGTCAGTATTACTGGATTATTGGTGAAAAGGTGTCAGTATTTTTGTTAAAAATGTGTCTGTATAAGTATTAAAATGGTGTCGTTATTGGTGTTGAAAAGGTGTACACAACACCAACCACTAACCACCTCGAGGTGTCTGACAACACTGACACCACCACTCATTAAACACACCATCCCAGCCATACAAATCCTCATCCCAGCTAGTAGCTACAGCTATCAGGAGACAACCCTAATCACGAGATGGGGGTAACTCATGTATACCCACAGGCGGGGGCTTAAGCTTGCATGCTTATGTACAACTCTAAAAAGAAATTTATGCTAATTAAATTGTTTCTTTCTGATTGAAATAATATTTTGCTTCACTGTTTGCAAATTGAAAACCATTTGTTTTATATTTGACACAGATATAGATAATAAGGGCAGATATAACAAAGCTTAACGCTAGGGCTGCAGAGTTGTGTAAAATATGGTTGGTAAGTTTTAGTTTGAAACTTGATTTTTTGAATGAGTTTAACGTTTTGGGGAGTAGTTTTTGTTATAAGTATTTTAGTTTTAAAATATTTATATTTTATTCAGCTTGATTTTATGTTCTTTACATATTTAATGTGAAAATTATATCAACCCGGTTTTAACGACGCACAAACGCGCTACAAACTAAGTCAAGAAAGATGGGTTACCACTAGAGACCGCACAAGAAAGATGGGTTACCACTGGGGACAGTTGGAGAAACTAGCACAAGAAAGATGGGTTACCACTGGGGACAGTTGGAGAAACTAGCACAAGAAAGATGGGTTAAATTGGGAAAGTTGGAGAAACTAGCACAAGAAAGATGGGTTACCACTGGGGACAGTTGGAGAAACTAGGTTAAGAAAGATGGGTTACCACTGGGGACAGTTGGAGAAACTAGCACAAGAAAGATGGGTTACCACTGGGGACAGTTGGAGAAACTAGGTTAAGAAAGATGGGTTACCACTGGGGACAGTTGGAGAAACTAGCACAAGAAAGATGGGTTACCACTGGGTACAGTTGGAGAAACTAGCACAAGAAAGATGGGTTACCACTGGGGACAGTTAGAGAAACTAGCACAAGAAAGATGGGTTACCACTGGGGACAGTTAGAGAAACTAGCACAAGAAAGATAGTTTACCACTGGGGACAGTTGGAGAAACTAGGTTAAGAAAGATGGGTTACCACTGGGGACAGTTGGAGAAACTAGGTTAAGAAAGATGGGTTACCAATGGCGAGAGTTGGAGAAACTAGGTTAAAAAAAGATGGGTTACCACTGGGGACAGTTGGAGAAACTAGCACAAGAAAGATGGGTTACCACTGGGGACAGTTAGATAAACTAGGACAAGCAAGATGGGTTACCACTGGGGACAGTTGGAGAAACTAGCACAAGAAAGATGGGTTACCACTGGGGACAGTTGGAGAAACTAGCACAAGAAAGATGGGTTACTACTGGGGACAGTTGGAGAAACTAGCACAAGAAAGATGGGTTACCACTGGGGACAGTTGGAGAAACGAGCACAAGAAAGATGGGTTACCACTGGGGACAGTTGGAGAAACGAGCACAAGAAAGATGGGTTACCAATGGAGACAGTTGGAGAAACTAGCACAAGAAAGATGGGTTACCACTGGGGACAGTTGGAGAAACTAGCACAAGAAAGAGGCTCCCCGACATAAACCCCCTTGACATAAAACCCCCGACATAAACCCCCTGGACATAAGCCCCCTGGACATAAACCCCCTGGACATAAACCCCTTGGACATAAACCCCTTGGACATAAACCCCTTGGACATAAACCCCCTGGACATAAACCCCCCGCGACATGAACCCCACACTTTCCCCTGTATCCCAAGGTCATTGAAACAGATGCACTTTATCTGCCTCAAAAGTCTTGATGATAATGAAGAGGACACGACAAACATGAATTCTGTTTCTAAAGATTTCAACACGAATTCGCAGTCTAAGTCACCGCACTTAACGTTTTTTGTTTCATGTTTGATAATTATCTTAAAATCGTTGACATTATATTTCGAGTGTTTTTATTTGTACTGAGATAAGAACGCGTCAACAAGAAGCTAACAAAACAATTAAATCTTTAAAGTGCATGTTGATTCATAAATACAAATACTAAATAAAAATAAGATAATAAATGTTTTATTGCTTTGATAGGCATTACTTGAAATCCATTTACATGTTTTATAAATTCGTCTTAATCAGCTGATTTAAAAGATATGGGGGTCGCTAAATAGAAAGTCATTTTGTTGATTTGACTTTGATGTTTAAAATGAGCTCTAGTTATCCCCGGGGGCCATTGTTTAGGGTTGGGTCTTGTTGTCAGAACTACCACGTACACTGATCTTGTAGGGGAGATAATCATTAGATCCGGGTTGGTGTACGTCATGGGGTGGGGAGCGAATTGGGTACATAGAAGCGAGGGATTGAGAGTGAATTGGGTATTGTGCGGGGAGGGGGGTCATTGGGTACTAGGTAGGGTTGAAAACTGTGTGATAAGTCGCTAAGTCGCACCGCCATTGTAGTCAGCTACCAGCTAACTGTACGGTAGCTGCTAACTATTGGGAAATATGATATGACGTGTGATATAATGATACAGCGTTGTGTGTGGCGGCTCTGTGGGTGCAGGGGTAGTCGCTTCTCTACCTTCTCTACCCACACATACACAGACATATGCACACTTTCCATACACACACATACACACCCCTACTTACGTGGACACTACACCCTCATGCACACACACACACACACATACACGCACACAAACACAAACACACACCCACATCCAAACATGCATACACACATGCATACACTCACACCCGCATGCACACACACACACACACGCACACACACACACACATTGGGAGCTAACAGTTGACAGTACCTGACATCACTGGATCTCAATTCCTACAGTTGGCAAACACGTGCCCTACGAACACCAACCAACCTCCGCCAGTCACGTGATAGAGCCGCCAGATCTTACCGATAGTTTGAGAACTTTCTTCATTCAGCAAGTTCCTGGTACAGTAGACTTGGACGGATGTTTTCAGAGGAAGTCTAGTTCCGTAGTTCTGTCCTGACGTAGTTGATGTCAATGGCGATACTAGATCACGTGTCACCCGGTGCGGTTACTCAGGAGGTCACCTTCATTATAAAATATATATATATATATATATATATATATATATATATATATATATATATATATATATATATATATATATATATATATATATATATATAAATTATATAAATATATATAAAGTTATATACGATCAAGGGCAATGTATAAATGAAAAAAGACGCCTAATCATGTCTGGTAGTTAGCTTAAGTTAACTATACTATTCGTTTAGAATGTATTGAAACTACACCTTCCCCTCCCGGACATATCCACCCGGAGAAAACAAAATTCCTTTTCAAATAGGGGCTATCGTCGAGGGGTTTATGTCGGGGTAGTGTATAATAAAAGCGAAATGGCTTTAAGATTTTTTTTTCAAACAATTCATGCCAGTATTCAGGAAATGAAACATTAAAATAAAAAAAAAGCAATTGAATTTTGCTTTTGAAATTAACAAGACACACAAGTGATATATAACACGGATCTCTACCACACCCCATGTAACACAATATAATGAAATATTAAACGCCAACCCAATCTCTTTATGTAAAATAATATGTACACATTCTTTTTAATTTAAAAAAAAACGTATAGCCACAAAGCAGGATACACGTACACGGCTAAAGGTAGGTTAGATATAAAAACATTGACAATTTGCAATTTGTAGACTTGTTCTTTAATTAAAAAGTTTTCCTGAAAGTGTGGTTGCGTCCCTTTGCACTACAATGGGTCGACAGGAAAGGTGATGATGAGATCTATATAAAAACATAATACTAATTTAAAAGATATGAAATAGGTTTTAAACGAATATGATTACAAATAAAACATGCCGTGTGCCACTTATTTATGATGTATGGGGTGTCACATAATGCTTTTGGTTGTTGATCAGCAACATTACACCACACATGCACAATTTGCGCTAATAATTTAAAAAAAAAATGTCAAGCTAAAGTAAATACTTCTAAAAATAAAACACAAAACAAAACAAAATCCAATAACAAACAAACAACAAGCACGTCATTGAAAAAAATTCTCAAGGAAAAAAAAGGCGAACGTCTCAGTGCTCAGTGTTTACTTGTAGTGATTGTTGAACCAAACAAAAGATGGTTGGGTCATATAAAGGAAGTTTCATGCTCTAATTTTACACTCAGACACACAAACAGTGGCGTCGCTAGGTCGGGTATCACCCGGTGTGGTGTCACCCCCCCCCCCCCAGAAACAAAATATATATCTATATATCTTTATAAATTACTAAATTTGTACTTAAAATTAGTAATGCGATAGGCTAAAAAGCATTTTTCTTCTAAAAATTTGGCAATTTTTTGCCTTGATGTCACCCCCCAAATTGGTGTCACCCGGTGCGGCCCGCATCCCCCGCCCCGCCCCGCCCTCGTTACGCCTCTGCACACAAACACAGACACACACAGACACATACATATACAGAAATATATATATATATACATATACATTACATACATAAATACACGTATACATAAATATATATACTTATATGAATATATATGATGAATATATATATATATATATATATATATATATATATATATATATATATATATATATATATATATATATAAATATATATATATATATATATATATATATATATATATATATATATATATATATATATATATATATATATATATATATATATATATATATATACATATATATATATATATATATATATACATATATATACATATATATATACATATATATATATATATATATATATATATACATATATATATATATATATATATACATATATATATATATATATATATATATATATATATATATATATATATATATATATATATATATATATATATATATATATATATATATAGTTCTACACGTAAGCGTGAACACAACTCTAGTAAGCAAAATGTTTATCATTAAATAAACAGATACTGCTTGTCTTATAACGAATTAATCTCTGTAATCTATGTAATATGTAATCTATGTAATCTGTAATCTCTGATTGAATTGCCGTGTATGTTACATGGGCCGCTAGATGCACTATGTAGTCCGCCATCTTTGATGGATGCAGTTGACTAGAGCAAACAGCTGCAGCGGCCCGTGTGGTAATGACGCTATGTGCAGTGTGACGGTCACGGGTCAATGATTGCCACCCCCACCCCCTGGTGTAGTGATACATCGTTTTTAAAGCCGGAGTTTAATTTATTTGAGTCGGGCTCAGCTCACCACACTACCCCCGCCCCCATCTCATTCATCTGTTTGATATACGCTGGGACTTGCCGATTGTGTAACAGGTAGTTAAAACATTAATGCTAAGGTTAGCGGTGTACGGCTAACCGAAATGTACCTGAAGTCGTGCACACACTCACATACACAAAGACACTCAGACACAAGACACACACACACAAAATAAAACAGATAAAGTACAGACACACGCACGCACGCACTGACCACACGCACGTACACATGCATGCACGCACACAAATGTTCGCCTGCGCTGCACCATTAAAAGTAAAATTCCCCTTTCAGCCCTAACGATCCAAATGGTAGATGTAGTAGAGTTCATCTTTCTTCGCCTCTGCATATAAAAGGATAGTATGGTCATCCGCCTTTATTTTTCCTGTGAGTCAGGTACTCATTGGAGCTGGGTGGACTCAGGTGACGTTCTGCAAACTCGCCCGTACTCGAGCGCTCTACCCCCCAACCACGCCCTAAAACATACTGCACTTTTTAGGCATCTTTTATTTAATCGGTCAGTGCAAATATTTCTCCACAACGGTACAACCTAGGCCTACAAAAAATATACTTTTACAAAGCCCCGTGGGGGACTTTTTCTATGCACGCTACGAGTGTCGATTACACAAAAGATTAACCACACAGGTAGATTAGCCATACCCCCTTGCTGCAGGTACATTATACCTTGTATCAATAGATCGAAGGCCGCCTTCCATCAGCGCATTGGGCGTGGACTAGCGATCTAATCAAGGGATATTACTCGCAAATTTTCTGTTACTAAATTAGGATCGGGAATCCCCAGGGCAGTTAATGCTAAGGTGGGATTTCGTTAGATTTTTAATTCAAGCTGCCGCTAAGCCGTTAGGAAATTAAATTTTAATAATACATTTGAGTATCAAGGTCACGATGTTTCAGAGTTTTAATAATCAGCAGAAAAATGTGTGTTTTATAATGAATTTTTAACGTGTTCAAAAGATGGTCTTTGGCAGAGCTACGTTTTACAAGAAAAGACAATTACGAGTATGTTAATGAGGACTTAATTAAATAACATATTCACAAACAAGAATAATTTCTGTTTTTATATATATATATACATATATATATATTATTCTCTTCTGGGAGACGTTAGAAAAAAAGCTGCAAGGGCGCCTTGAAGTCCCCTCTCTTTCTCTCTATCGCTACCACCCCCCACCCCCCTCACATGGTCTGGTGAGCTGTGGCTCACGCTAAATGTTTACATTTTACAATCGTAGAGCCGGGTTTGCTGACGGCTATTAGGGGCAGATAATTTAGTTTGAACCCACTTTAAACTTACAGGAGGTAACTAAGAGGAGGCTGTTTCACGGGGGGGGGGGGGGGTTAGTGTGTTAAAGCAAATATTTTCAGTGGCAGCATTGGTACTGTCGAATTCACAAATTATAAATTACTGAAAAGTAGAAAAAAACAACAACTAAATAGCGGCGTATGATACACCGCGGGTCGGCTCGTCTGTTATATTGAAACTTTGTTGCGGACAAAATAATAAGGACATCATCTTTTTACTGTCTGGGGAGGGAGGGGGGGGGGCGGGGGGGGGGGGGGGAGGTGAGTGAGGATGTGAAATGTGAGACAAAGATTCGCGTGGGGTAGAGGCGGCAGAGTAAGTAAAGGAACCTGCGGTTTCAGAGGAGTAGCGACCCTTCCCAGCGCCCGGGGACAAACTTTTCGATTTGCACCCCCCCTCAAGATTTTCATTTGCCCCCCCTCCCCCCTCAAACATTCAATTTGCACCCCCCTCAACCTTTCAATTTATTTTTCCAACCCATTTTGGCGCCCCATAAGGTCGGCGCCTAAGGGACATATGCCCCCCCCCCGCCCCCCCCCCCCCTCGCTACGCTACTGTGCGGTTTCTGTTTGTAGGAATAAAAATAAAACGTTACTTTTCATTAGGTCATTGTCGGCGTAGGGGCCGATGTTCGCGTCGCTATTTTAGGGGGTGAGGTATGACGTGTTACTCTAGAAGGGGAGGTTTGAAGTAAAATATTTTCATATTACGTAACTTGATGTATAGATACCCCACCCACAAATTAATCGGTACGGTTTGTTTATAATTGTTTCATGTACAACATTTGTATTGCCCAAAATTCGCTAAATTCAGCAGGAGAACGTAAGTTGGTCAAGTTTACAGGAAGTACATTTCTCACCGCTGCCACCAAGGTGAAGGTCAGGCCGGGCGATGCCTGGCATGCGGTGGGCAGAAGGTCGGGTGTGTCAGTGCCCGCAGACGATCTAACGGTTCATTGGTCGTCTTCAACTCCGACACGCCTCTCATTTGTCACACACCCAAACAACAATCGTGCCGTGACGTCATTTCGGCGCACACCTAGCTGTGACGTTTTCATAACTTATACGGCTCTATGACGTCATTGGCGTGGTTCTGCATGTGCAGGAGGTCGAGGTCTACGTAATTATTTTTTAAAATTGATTAATTTAATCATCGGGTTTTTTTTTATAACGCGAGACGCAGTAATTAATTTAGCGGTCTAAAGATGTAAACAAGTAATTAGTACAACCGTAGGCAAAGAATGTTCTCGTCAATTAAGGCGGGGCTTAGTTGATAAACAGATACCTGAGGAATAGCTACAGAAAACAATAGCGAACATGTGATGTTAAATCAGTAGCGTAGCCAGGATCGTCTCATGGGAGGGGGGAGGGGTGGTTCAAATTTTTACCCGGGGACAAACTTTCGATTTGCACCCCCCCCCTCAAACTTTCGATTTACACCCCCTCATACTTTATATGTATACCGAGGGGTCTATGGGGGGGGGGGGGGGTTGGGGGGGGGGGGGGTTATGAGTTCATGACTCAGGGAAAGTAAAGACAGCTGGGCATAGTGCCGACCGCAGTATTAGTTCTCTACGCCCCCCACTCCAGTTCATAGATTCGTCACTAGTTTTCTATACGTCAGGCTACCCACTGGATAAGTCAGGCTAACCACTGGATAAGTCAGGCTACCCACTGTATATGTCAGGCTACCCACTGTATAAGTCAGGCTATCCACTGTATATGTCAGGCTACCCACTGTATAAGTCAGGCTACCCACAGTCAGGCTACCCACTGTATATGTCAGGCTACCCACTGTATAAGTCAGGCTACCCACTGTATAAATCAGGCTACCCACTGTATAAGTCAGGCTACCCACTGTATAAGTCAGGCTACCCACTGTATAAATCAGGCTACCCACTGTATAAATCAGGCTACCCACTGTATAAATCAGGCTACCCACTGTATAAATCAGGCTACCCACTGTATAAGTCAGGCTACCCACTGTATAAGTCAGGCTATCCACTGTATAAATCAGGCTACCCACTGTATAAGTCAGGCTACCCATATTATAAGTCAGGCTACCCACTGTATAAGTAAGGCTACCCACTGTATAAGTCAGGCAACCCACTGTATAAGTCATGCTACCCACTGTATAAGTCAGGCTACCCATTGTTTAAGTCAGGCTACCCACTGTATAAGTCAGGCTACCCACTGTATAAGTCACATTTATAGACTTGCAATAGGTCACTTTTCGAAAGTTTAACATGTCTCAATTTGAGACCATTTTTAGATCACAGTTTGAGACTCGTTGGTCAAATTTTAAAACGATCAGTCACATTTTGAAACAATCAGTCACATTTTGAAACGATCAGTCACATTTTGAAGCCAGCTGTACACACGTTGAGGCATTAAAGCTTACAACAACATGAATTGGATTTTTTTTCTGTTAAATAATTTGGCCCTATAATGGATTTATATCAGCATAATAAAATTGATCACAAAGTCTAAGTTTTAATTTTTTTATTTTTGTGAGTGCCTGAAAACTTTACAACGACAGCCAATTGTTTGAATCACGTGAAAGTAAGGGAGATAATATCTCATCTTTTGTTGACTTCCCTTGCTGGGTTTTCATCTCCTTGTGGGTCTTAAAGTACTACTAGGATGGGTGTGGGGGTGGGGGGGGGGGGGGTGATCTTGTATCTTGTGGTAGGTGTCTTCGAAGAAATTAAGAGTTTCCAAGTAAACGATTTGTTTGGTTGTGGTGGGGGGGGGGGGGATTTGTGAATGTGGCTGTTGTCTGAATAGTACATGTACATACACACACTCATACACACACACACACTTACAAACACATATTTTAAAATAAAGGAAGAAAATTGGTTCCCCCCCCCCTTAACTGCATCCCCTTTGTGACGTCACAGTTATGAAAAACACGGATAATATTAGCGTTACTTTATCAGCTTGTTACTTCACCAGACAATATTTGTCTTACTTCTCCAGATAATATCAGTGTTACTTCACAATTGGTTACTTCACCAGGTAATGTTAGTATTACTTCTCCGTTATTTTACCAGATAATATCAGCATTACTTTACCAGCCAGCTTGTTACTTCAGCGGATAATGTTAGTGTTACTTCACCAGATAACATCGCTTTACTTCATCATCCGGGTGTCGATGAGTCAGGTCACGTCAATCAACGACGTCATAGTACTTGACGGATCAGTGAGCATGTGACGTCAGTTTGCATCTGGTCTAGAGAAATCATCGATTTTCCCACCTGATTAGATATCAGAACTTGGCTGGTCGTCGGAAGGTGTTGGGTGGAGGACAGAGTAATTTTTTAGATGGGGGTGGGGCTGGTGTAAAGGGGAGGGGGAATCACGAGTTTGTGTCTGCAGTTCAAGATGAGTCATAGTAGATCCGGAAATTTAATCCACCCGGAAAATCACGACCGGATCTAGATTGTATAAAGAACTTTTAGCTCGAAGTGAACATGAGACGCAAGGCACGCAACTGCGTAGCCATTTTGCCAGGGTGACTAGTGACTAGGTTATACATTCAGCCATGCTTACTAGCGGCTAAATTAACCATTTAGTCAGGATAATTAGTGACTAGGTTAACCATTAAGCCTCGAAGAATAGCTCTAGACCAGACCATCTCTGTTACGTAACAGCGCAGTGTACAACTTGATTTCAACACAAAAACCCCCAATCATGTAGTCACACGTCACACATATATTTAAACGTACAGATATGTGTACAGACACAGCTATATAAATATATATCTACAGCCATACATACAGCCATAACTTTTAACAAAACGTTTTATAAATTTGTACATATTTTTTTTACATAATTTTTAATAGCTTTTCCAATAACGTTTTACATAATGTTTTACATACCTTTTTACATACACTTTTACATAAATAACTTAGGGGCGTGGCCATGCTGACTACGCATGCTATAAGGCTGGTGACCAATAGCAATAATCATGCTTTTTAAAATTCAAATTTTGTTTGCCACACCCCCCTCCCACCGGAGCACGTCCACTGCCCCCCTCCCTCTCACCCGGATAAAATATCAATGAAACATAAAATATAAAAACCATATATAGTTCATTGATAGTTCATCTACCGTAACCCTACCAAACCATAACTAAAACCCACGCCCTGGGGACAATAAGCCAAACCCAAAGTGAACTACAAAGTGCGTCGGGACTAATCAACGATTATCAACCCAACTGTTAAGCTTTTGTTGACTACAATTATCACGTGACTATGGGATTAGTAGGTTCGTGCTGTTTTCTCCGATCCGCTTGAGTGAACAAAAACAATTGAATCATCAAGGTATCCGCACACCATCTAAATCCTTTGGTACCCTTACTTTATCGACTGTCTTTGTATTCAGTCTGTCTGCTTGTTTGTTGTTTTAGTCTCAGGTTTAAAAAGTTATAATGAGTTTTATTTTCAGCTATATCCTGATCTCCATGTATTGCGTATTTTTATCATGAGCCTTTGAGAACTTTTGATGAATCAATGCCGCTGTTAAAAACAATTGAATCATTGAATTTTATCGTCACACGATCTGTACTCGCCATTCGTGACTTATCAGTTGTCTCCCTGTTTATTTGTTTTTGAGTTCTCTCCCTGTAAGTTTATTTTTAAGTTGTCTCCCAGTAAATTTATTTTTAAGTTGTCTCCCAGTTTATTTGTTTTTGAGTTCTCTCCCTGTAAGTTTATTTTTAAGTTGTCTCCCTGTTTACTTGTTTTTGAGTTCTCTCCCTGTAAGTTTATCTTAATTAAAGTTGTCTCCCTACTTATTTGTTTTTGAGTTCTCTCCCAGTAAGGTTATTTTTAAGTTGTCTCCCGTTTTATTTGTTTGACAGTTATCTCCCTGTTGATTTATTTTTAACTCATGTAAAAACAAAATTCAACTGTACTGTATAGGCTCTATTATAAACAATAATTTTTTTTTAAAAACGTTTTTTTTAGTTGTCGCGGCAGACGAAAGCTTCAAGTTACAAACTGAAGTATTTCATTGTATCACAACCTATTTAAATTATTTCGAAGGTCGCGGGTAGTATTGCAGTTTTAGATATGATAGTGTAAAAGTTTTAAATATATTTACAATTTAACTATTTTCCTTTCATCACTATGTGTGGAATTTTCCTTTGTTATGTTTTAATAGTTTTGTACTAATTTTGGAAGATTTCCTCAAGATTTATAATATTCTACGTAAACTGCAGTTTTATCTATACTACAACACTGCAAGGATGCAACTTGAACACAAGACACGAGACAATTTTAACTCAAAACCAGTGGCGAAGCTAGGATTTTGTCGTGACAGAGGGAATTGGTGATGTTTGATACCCAAAGAATTCCTTATATAGGCATATATATATATATATATATATATATATATATATATATATATATATAGATATAAGGAATTATATTGTACATGTATATACATATATAAGGATATATATTATACATATGTATATATATATATATATATATATATATATATATATATATATATATATATATATATATATATATATATATATAAACGACAACCTGAGACAAGCATGACAGGTGAGTATCCAGGTGTTGGAGACAGCAGGTGGGTAACCAGGTATCTGTGACACGGACCTGCCTGACATCCTCCTTACGTCACATCCGCCTGGATCTCCTGGCACAAGGTGTGCCGCCACACGGGAGGTCAACCTGGTTACGTAATGTCGAGACGTCACCACTATACACACGTAGGGTTGTAACCTACATTTCGCTTCGCAGGTAACTTACAGTTTTGATTGAATTCAAGGCGCAGGCAAATGTAATTCGGACTTTGTTTTTTGACCTTCCAAGTTTATTCTGTTGAGGAAACGTCTTCAATATTACCTGAGTTATTTACATTTTATTGTTTTTTATATCTATAAAACAAGACGTGCTAATAAAAACTTATAAAAACTGTTAATGATTGAAACTATGAACCATATGCACTACAAATAAATACATCGGTATATATATATATATATATATATATATATATATATATATATATATATATATATATATATATATATATATATATATATACTAAGTGTGAAACTTGTCCACATTTATCTTCAAGGTAACAGGCTGCGTCTTCTTTTTTGTGTTGTTAAAGGAAATAAAAAGTCCTAGAAGAAAGTGTTGCGAGGTCCACGCGATGGAAAGATTTGGTGCTTTCTGATATAAACCAAGTGTGAAAAAGTCTTTCCACAATATCATCGACCACAGGGAAGACGTGGTTGGTAGGCGCACCAATGCTAACCCAGAAGTCGCGAGTTTGAATCCTTCTCTGAAGTCAGAATTCTGCTCCTGAGTCCATCGAGGCCTAGAGATGAGGCGACTGTACATAGAACTGTAAACACAATCTCTTCATATGCCATCTGTCACACAAACATGTGAACTCTACTGCATCTGGTCTATCTAGCGCCTGCTCAGAAAAGGAAACGGCACGAATTGATGGGAAAAACGTATGCTGTGATTCAGTACACAGCATGGCATCATGTCTTGTGTTGGTGTTGCCATTGTTTCCCAAACCTCCTTGCTATCAGATCATTTATACTCTTGACTCTGTTAGTATTCAGCTTCACACAAATTTGTTCAATTTGTAAATTGAAAAAAAAACAATTTAAGTTTTGTATTTTTATTTATTTTGTTCATATTGATAAAGAAAACAACAAATAATTTAGATATTATTCCACATAAAACATATACAATATATAAATTCTTCAGGTTTTGTATGTCATTTGTATGTGACTACTTTTTTTTGAGCCCATACGCATGACATTAATTCTTGTGCTGGTACAAGTGGCGAAACGTCTTGTGTATTTGAAACTGTAAGTGACGTCACTTCCCGTGCATCTGCAACAGCTTCTGCTGCTCCACGGTCATGTCGCGGTCGTTGCATCGGTCACCTGAGCAGAAGCAGATGACGTCATCCCTGTGGGTCAGGCAGCCACGCCGGGGTACGGCCACCCCCCAGTAGTAACCGCTGGAGCACCCTCGGACCACTTCTGTTGAAGGAATACAAATCATTGTAAGAGTGACACAACAAAATCTTCAGAGTACGTCCTATAGGACTGCTCCTTATACAGCCAGGCGCGATCCAAACACTGGCTCACAGAGTTTCTTCTAGGCATCTCTTCGGGGGGGGGGGAGGGGCGAAGCCCCCCGAATTTTTTTTACCCCCCCCCCAACGAAATGAAATTTATATAATTTATATAGAAAATATATACTTTTAACAGTGTCCGCCCGCCCCCCCCCCCTCCGAAAGAAAATCTACCGCCCCCCCCCCCCCCCGAAAATCTTGAGACCACAGTCCAGTTCATCCACGAAGTTGGACTTGTTTAAATCCTCCACCATAAACACAATTAAGAACGCAGAAGAAGAAGAATTATAAGAGTTGTTCATCTTCCAAAGTTGATTTAACCTGTCCACTTATGTAAGGCTGTTTCTAAAAATTAAAAGCTGTGCAAGCAGTTAAATTTAACAACTTCCCCTACATTTCTTTAAAAAGTTTTGAATACAGTAGAAAAGCCAGTAAAAACCCTTGAAAACCAGTAAAAAGCCATAAAATAACAGACAGAGTTGTCGCGTACCTCCAAGAGGATGGCGTCTGACTGACGTCATACACGGGCCGTTACACTTTATGACCTGGCCCCGAGCCCAGCCGGTGACATTTCCGTTAGCAGGGCACGCTGTGTTCTGCCAGTCCCCGGCCGCCCCGCTGCTGCACTCGTAGCAGGTGTAGGGCGGCGTGCTGGGGGGAGCGGGTGCCGGTGCGGCGGTGGTGGTGGTGGTTGTGGTGGTGAGGGTGTTGTAGAGGACACATTCCCCCGGGACGTCGTACTTGAAGATGGTGCCGTCTTGAACAGAGCACAGTCTGAGTGGGCTGTAGACTAGGCAGCTCTTGTAGTTGATAGAGACTCTAGGGAAACATTGTATTAAAAACAACATCATTGAAAGTTTGGTGACTTGATTCCAGAAATTAATTAAAAATTTGAAGAATATAGATAGTGACTAATTAAAAGGTTTAAAAATAAATTCTAGTAATTATTTGAAAGCTTTGCGAATGGATTATATTAATTAATTGAAAGTTTGGAGAGTAGATTATAGTAATTAATTGACAGTTTTAGAGTACATTCGTGTTATTTATTGAAAGTTTTAAGATTTTCGGAATAAAATTGTAGATATAGAGTGAAATAAAAGTTACAGAAAGTATGCTCTAAAATTAAAGTAATTAGACCCGAGAGTAAAATTATTGGCCTATAGAACATTATACCGGGTGTGGGGGTTATTAGCTAATTATTCTGGCTATAAGTGGCATCTACCTGAGATATACCGTCATTTGTTAAAGTGTGTAGCTCTAAGCGAGTCCTAAAAGTCCCTCCCCGACTTACTAGCACCTCCCGGTCATTTGACCCCCCCCCCCCCCCCATCCTTTCCTCGAAGTACTGGCACCCCCTGTTATTTAACCCCCGACTTACTGGCACAGCCCCTGACTTTGACCCCAAACCGGATTACTGACACCCCCTCGTAATTTGCCCCCCCCCCTCCCCCGACTTACTGGCACCTTCCTCGTTATTTGCCCCCCCCCCCCCAGACTTACTGGCAACCTCCTTGTCATTTGCCCCCCCCCCCCCCTGACTTATTAGCACCCCCCTCGTCATTTGCCCCCCCCCCGACTTACTGGCACCCCCCTCATCATTTGACCCCCCTCCCTCTGACTTACTGGCACCCCCCTCATCGTTTGCCCCCCCCCCCCCCCCCCCTGACTTACTGGCACCCCCCTGTGATCCTGGGCTGTGTGGACAAGCTGATGGAGCAGGGTGAGGTGTTGTGCTGGATGTCCCTCAGGCACGGGGAGAACCTCAGGAAATCTGTTTGGGGGGGGGGGTGTGGGGGGGGGTGGAGGAAAAGATTGTGATCAAAGTTCAATGGTGAAGTGTAGAAACTAAAAGTGTTTTACCTTGAAGTTACCTGACCTGTAATGGCTGTACCTGTTTGTTAAGAGAGATCCTGATAGATCCAAAGAGAATAGGACCCGTACTGCTTTATGGATTACTATTGGATATTGTGAGTATTGGTAAATCGAAACTGAGACACCCCAACACTTAATTCTAAACTAGAAACATTGTTTGGAGTTTGTAAACGTATGCTATAAATAGTAATCACAAACTGAAAACCCAGCGAGAAAATTCGCAAATGCAGGACATGAAATTGATCCTACCGGCTTTGGTAGCATATAATTTTATCAGATCAAAACCTTGCCTTGGTAGGTGCACTGAAGTTGTTCTGATACTGGTCTGTTCATTGACCGATGGTACATTTTTAATGAGGTGGAAAGTTACCCAAGATTTTAGCCACAACACTATAAATAGACACATGTGTTTACTGAAAGATACCCTACTTCATACAACTGCGCACTGACTAAATGGACGCACGTGTTTTCAGAAAGTGACCTTACAACTGTGATATGACTGACCTCGAAATCCTGATGGTGAGCAAAAGTTCTTTAAAAACTTTCCAAAAATGACGTAAGGTGCGACCTGCAAGGGGCCGCAACCGTCGAGGTTAGGACCGACACAGCTGACGAAGTTGTAGTAGGTGCTGTGGGAAGACACACAAGGGCTCAAGTTATTTCTATCTTATAATGGCGCTTTACGGGATGGCCTAGCGATAGCGCGCTAGAATGCTAACCCGTGAGTTTCGAGTTCAAAACCGGGTTCAAGTCAGTAGAACGTCCCCAAGTCCACCCAACTCTGATGGGTACCTAACTTAAGTTAGGGAAAATAAAGGCGGCTGGGCATAGTGCTGACTATACTATCCATTCATACGCCACGTTCACAGAAACAGGTGAACTCTACTTTACTTGCCCCATGGACCGTCAGGGTCGAAAATGGAAATTTACTTTTTTCTTTTTTTTTTACTATGTTTTGGTGAGGTTTATTGCTGATAACTCGTTTCTGAGAAACCTTTTTTCTAACAAAATATGTATTTTAAAAACCAGAAAATAAAGAGGGTCTTTCAATAGGCCTGGTGAGTAGGTCACCAACCAGTTCTACGGCTCAATAAAACCTGCATGAGCCATAGAGCTGGTTGGTTACCTACTTACCAGCCCTATTAGTGTGGTTGGGTCGGTAAAGCTCATGGTGGCTAAACCGGAAATTCCCTATGACTGGGCTTAATTGCTGTTGACATTTTTGAATACGCCACAGACTTTCAATATTAGCCAGTCGCAACACTAACAAATGTTGGATACCATGGAGTTCTGATCACGTGACATAAAATCTCATACAACGATGTTTGTTGTTGTTTGAGCCATAATTAAAAGTTCGCTGATTTACGTCATGAGCCGTTAGACAATTTTATTTTGAGAAAATCCTAAAAAAGAAAAACCACATGAAAAAAAATCGGACTTACAGACATACAGAACTGTGCTGGGCTAAAGGTGATAGGGTCAAGTCCCTGCCCTCCAAGATGGCCGTCACATTGTCACGTGCTGTGGCCAGGCAGGCGTGGGCGGCGGCTCGAGACCCACAGTTCGAATCTGTGTGAGAGGGGACGCGGGGACGGGGGGGGGGTGTGTTTGATAAAATCAATGACAACTTGTAGAAAAAAATAATGAATGTTGCTGTGCGAAACTTGACGAAAATGTGTTGTGCCGTGTCAAGGTTTGGTGACAGACTAGGTTTAGCTGAATTGGCAAAGGCTAGCATCTGTCAGTGGTCAGTGGTTAGTGTCAAAATTACCGTCAAATCACCCAATAGTGACATACAACACTTCATTGTGAGAAAAAAGTAAAATTAGCACCCAACAAACTGAGGCGAACTGTCAGTTTTGCGCCCCATCTCTCCTATTTCTATATTTAGTTATTCCTTCCTGTAAAAAAAAAGTGCCCCCTCCTCCCCCAGTTGGAAAGGTTTGTTGGGCTTCTTACCATTTGATATCCGCAACAGTTTCTACTTCGGTGCCACAAAATTGAGGTAGAAAACAGTTGAATCGGTGAGTGTAGACTTGAAGTCGTTTATTTTCGTAACTTTGACTGTGCATAATTCGATACTTCAGCTCAAAATGAGCTTCTTGATTATTTTTTTTTACCCCTTTTGGCGACCCTTATACAGTCAGCGCCCTCCCTTAGCTACGCCACTGTCAACAAAATGTACGTTAAATTCCCGTCTGTTGTTTCAGGATAAGCCATCTATGTCTATAACTGTTGTAGATTATGGAGATTGGCATTTTAAGATTCTCTAATTTTGTTTCAGTAATAGAATCCTTAATGGTGGACTATAAAAAGCAACAACTTAGTTTTCAAAATTTAAAATTACTTTTTAAATTAATAGCAAACGAGCTTTTTACAACATTTTATACAAAATGCAAAACAACAAATTTATATTAATATGAATCAGCTTCTATAAAGTTAGGAAATAATTTCAAGATTCTTAATGAAAAGAGGTAATAATAACACGAATGACAAAAGGTTTTCCTAATTAGTTTAATTTATGGTAACATTGTATTACCGCATTGTTCTGCTCAGATGTTAAAATTAAAGGTCTAGACCTAGAAAATTGTTCTTGACACTCGTCATGTAACCTATTATTGCAGTTACTTCAGAAAATAATATTGGCAAATCGTACAATTTAAATAAACAATTCTTGAGTCAAGTCTTTAAAAATATTTTAAAAATATTTTTCTTATTAAAACAGAAATTAGTTGAAATCTAACTCACCTGATGTGGCGACCGACAAAAGGTAGACGAAGGTAACAAGGAACAGGCCATGTCTAAAACAGGCAACCCTGCCGTACACGGGAAAAGACATTTTTTAAACTGACTGTTTAGCCTTATTGTGCCGAGTTAAATAAGATGGACTTTAATTGTCGGCGCTTAATTAGCAGGGCGAGACCGATATAAAGTAACGTTAAAAAGGGAGGTAACGTAGCTCCACCTAGAAAATGTTTTGTTAAATTTTGACGTATGTTAAGACTAATTGTTTTAGATTAAAATTTGTAAACATAAGCACGAATTTTAATTTGTCAACATATGCGTAGGCACAGTACAGTACAGTACAGTACAGTACAGTACAGTACAGTACAGTACAGTACAGTACAGTACAGTACAGTACAGTACAGTACAGTACAGTACAGTACAGTACAGTACAGTACAGTACAGTACAGTACAGTACAGTACAGTACAGTACAGTACAGTACAGTACAGTACAGTACAGTACAGTACAGTACAGTACAGTACAGTACAGTACAGTACAGTACAGTACAGTACAGTACAGTACAGTACAGTACAGTACAGTACAGTACAGTACAGTACAGTACAGTACAGTACAGTACAGTACAGTACAGTACAGTACAGTACAGTACAGTACAGTACAGTACAGTACAGTACAGTACAGTACAGTACAGTACAGTACAGTACAGTACAGTACAGTACAGTACAGTACAGTACAGTACAGCACAGTACAGCACAGTACAGTACAGTACAGCACAGCACAGCACAGCACAGCACAGCACAGCACAGCACAGCACAGTACAGTACTAGTAAATATAATAGCAATTTAGCAAACACTTTTATTTTAAATTTGGATTAGGAGAGTCAAGGTGTTGTGGTACAGTGGTGGTGATAGGGGATGTTATATTATTTAATATAAATAAACTACAAAGCTATACCCCATTGACCACGAATGTGTATTTAATCATAGAAAAGAATTGTTGTGGCGTTCATTGTTTTATTTTCCCTGGCCACTCCGGTTAACTTCTAGGAGGAGTTTTATGGCGTTTTTTTTTAAAAAAATATTTGAATTGATAAAATGATTCAAAACGCCTTTTCAGCGGCTTATATTCCATACAAAAATATGACAATGGGTGTAATCGATGGTTCCCTAACAACTGTAATTTTTACAAATGTAACTATAATTTTATCGCTTGCTATATGTTTTTAATTTTTTTTTTTGAGTATGATTACATAGAGTTTTCAAGCTTATTATCTGTTTTTCTTATTATTCATTAAAATCAAGCAATATGTAAATTGTATTTATTTATTAAGGGAAATAACCAATAAAACAGTTTTAAAAATTAAATATTAACAATTATTTCCCTTTGCAGTGTTGTTATGAAAAAATATCTTAGACTTTTACTTATCTATTATCATTGAATTTTGATATTTAAGTACATATGTTCAATTTTTATTTGTCGCATATTTTTAAACATTCATTCTACCCATAGAACCAATAGCGAGTTGGTTGCACTAAAAGTTTTTACATTTTTCCAACGCGATCTTATAATTGTTTTTGTTTTTCCATTATTTACAAACTTTTATTTAACTCACTTCCTCGTCAGTCGTCAGTCTCTCTGTGTAGATCGAAACGCTCGAGCGAAAATTCGAACGCTTCTACTTGACAGATATGGTTCGTGATTGGTACGTAGGGCAAGACATAAAGACAATGCATCGTGAGATTAAATGTGACTTAATTGGATGCCTAATTAATTTTGTATGAATTAATTAATATTTTGACCGAATTAATAGGCATTTCTATCCAATCACATCACACGCGTCATCACGTTCAATAGGCGCGCAATGGTTTTTGGTCATGAAACTCTATTGTAAATAAAAACATGTAAAGTACTAAATTTTTTTTCATGAAAAATGTTTTAATAACAAGCTTTTATGTACTAATGCACTAAAAAGTAGAAAATAAATTTTATACTACTATTTAAATAACTATAAAGAAAAGCGTGGGTCTCTTCCTAAACATTAGTAAAGCTATTCAATAGTTGCTAAAGTTGCCCACGCTTTTCTTTATAGTTATTTAAATAGTAGTCTATAATTTATTTTCTACTTTTTAGTGCATTAGTACATAAAAGCTTGTTATTAAAACATTTTTTATGAAATTTTTTAAACATACCATTTCAAGTTTAATAATCACACAATTTTACATTAAAATAGAGCTTCTATTGTTTTTTTTTCAAACTAGAAAAAAATACATTATTAGTTTAAGTGTAACTTTAAAAAAAAAATTACAAAGTAAATGTGTCAATTTTTCAATGTAAAGTAGAACTTTTGTTACAATTATTACTTTTAGACAATGAACAAGAAAAAAAAAACAACAAGAAAGAAACTTTGATAATGTGTTTTAAAAAAAATACTGTTTAATCAGCAATGTATTTTACTATACTGTAACACATTTTCTATTTTGAGAGGTTTATTGTTATTGTCGAGTTAGTAGTAATGTATAAAATACTTTATTAGAATTTAATTTTTACGTTAAAATAATTTGTTTTTTGTCCTGATAAACTAAAAGCAAGTTTCCTCATGAAAAAGTGAAATATTCATCAATCTGCTGCTGGAGTGTGAGGGGTGTGAGGGGTGTGAGGGGTGTGAGGGGTGGAGGGGTG
The DNA here is from genome assembly GCF_028476545.2 of Physella acuta. Taxonomy (NCBI): domain Eukaryota; kingdom Metazoa; phylum Mollusca; class Gastropoda; family Physidae; genus Physella; species Physella acuta. The sequence continues at coordinate 512,011 of NW_026731758.1, read as the reverse complement.
TGAGGGGTGTGAGGGGTGTGAGGGGTGTGAGGGGTGGAGGGGTGTGAGGGGTGTGAGGGGTGTGAGGGGTGTGAGGGGTGTGAGGGGTGTGAGGGGTGTGAGGGGTGTGAGGGGTGTGAGGGCTGTTAGTTCCAGAATGTGTGGCCACCCTGCACCATGTTTCTGGTGTTACAGCGGTCACCAGTACAAAAGCACGTGACTTCCTTCTTGTGAGTCAGGCAGCCATTGGCTGGGATACGTAGACCTGGGAACTTGCCGTCTGAACATCCACGGACCACATCTAGTAAAAATAGAACAGTAATCTTAGAATTACAAAAAAGTTTACTTTCCCTAACGAGTCAGGTACCAATTAGAGCTGGTTGTGCTCAGGGACGCTCTGCAGACTCCAGATCTGAACTTGAGAATTTAGGGTAAGTAATCGAGCGTTCTACCACTCAACCAAGCCGTCAGATATGTCATACATCAACATATTTTATGAAAAAATTGGCAACACATTATATATATATATATATATATATATATATATATATATATATATATATATATATATATATATATATATATATATATATATATATATATATATATATATATATATATATTTGGTGTGCTATGACAAATGATCTCAGGACAAATGATCTCAGACAAAATATCTCAGACAAAATATCTCACGGACAAATGATCTCAGGACAAATGATCTCAGGACAAATGATCTCAAGGACAAAAGATACCAGGACAAAATACAGCAGGACACATGATATCATGGACAAATGATCTCAGACAAAATATCTCAGACAAAATATCTCACAGGGAAATTTTAATAGTATGTACGATGATTTTAGTTGATTTGAACTTTCTTTTTATTGACAGTTAATATCGGTTGTTTACTTTGTGAATAAGATGAATTTGTTAACCGAACAAGCCATCAAAAATTTATTAAACTTTGTCGTAGCATTTGATTCGAAAAAGTAAAAATTATAACAAACTTACTCCTTTAGCCTGAAAGGTATATTAAATGATAATGTATAAAACAAATAAAATAATGGTTGTTATACAACCTTAAGGTTCAAAACACGCGAAATATTTTAAAAAAATGTGAATGGGACTTCAGGTTCGTAACGTTAAATTGTTGTTTTTATTGCATCATCAACCCAAACATAACGTTTACGTTTCTTTGCTTGCACGTACATCAATATGATCACACCTCTCCAATACTATGTGATCATCTATTGTGTGAACTCTTGCTCGACATGTTCGTTGTTTGTTTAAATAGGCATTTGTAACCTGATCACTAAGGTGTGACCGACTCATAAACTTTTGACTCTTGATGCTAGTTGTATTGTCCATGGAGATCGGATGTTTTTTCCTTAAGGCATGTCTCTGCCATCAAAGCGGGCGGCCACCTTGATATGAATGTGTCTCCTTATTGTTATTTCATTCCCTTTGATCTAGTTTCGTCCACCTGACATGGTAGGATTGTCTCATGTTTGGCAAGCTCACCTACGCTGTCTAACGAAAAAAATCTTAAATCTTCGTATACTATATTACTAATACTAACTTTAAAATGTTTAGTGCAAAATGACAAATTTATACGCCAAACATTTCTTACAATTATTATGTAGGCCTATAAACAATATTAAAACATAATAAACTAAACCATATGACAATCAATAAAAAAAATATTTCAGATCATCCAAAATCATAAACTACACTATTAAAATTTAGGTGTGAGAAATTTTGTCTGAGATATTTTGTCTGAGATCATTTGTCAGTGGTATCATTTGTCCTGATATATTTTGTCCTGAGATCATTGGTCCTGTCAATATATATATATATATATATATATATATATATATATATATATATATATATATATATATATATATATATATATATATATATATATATATATATATAATATTCATGTATACGCATATAAACAAATGTGTGTCTAATAATTAATAATATATACACACATATACATATATACATATATATATATATATATATATATATATATATATATATATATATATATATATATATATATATATATATATATATATATATATATATATATATTTATATATCTTATAAAAATAAAGTTTGCAACTGACTGCCTGGTGGGTGTCGCTTGACTGTAGACATGCAGGGACCCCGGCACTTGGAACGTTTGAGACTCCTCCAGGCCCAGAACTGACCACTCGCTGGACACGATGTCTTGCAGGAGGCTGAGGGCGGGCTGCTGCACTCATAGCAGATGTAGAAGGTGGCTGTCGTTGTGGTGGCTGAGTCAGAGGAGGTTGAGGATGCTGTGGTTGGTGGTGGGCTTGTCGTCGTCATTGATGGAGGTAGGCGTGTGGGTGTGGTCGTAGGTGGTTGAGGTTGTGTGGTTGTGGATGGTTGTGTGGTTGTGGATGGTTGTGTGGTTGTTGGTGGCTGTGTGCTTGTAGGTAGTTGTGTGGTTGTAGGTGGTTGTGTGGTTGTAGGTGCCTGTGTGGTTGTAGGTGGTTGTGTGGTGGTAGGTAGTTGTGTGGTTGTAGGTGCCTGTGTGGTTGTAGGTGGTTGTGTGGTGGTAGGTAGTTGTGTGGTTGTAGGTGCCTGTGTGGTTGTAGGTGGTTGTGTGGTTGTGGATGGTTGTGTGGTTGTAAGTGGTTGTGTGGTTGTAGGTGGCTGTGTGGTTGTAGGTGGTTGTGTGGTTGAGGGTGTGGTTGTTGTGACCACGGTGGTTGTGGTGGGGGTGCAGAAGGTTTCAGTCAGTGGCTGAAACACCATGTTGAGGGCCACGCCCATATCTCTCACAGCATAACTGTCACAGAAGGTTTTTGTAGCGTTTATGATACACTGCGTCATGGAGAGCTGTTGGCTGAGGATAAGAGTGGGATATTTAGGATACGCTGTGTCTTGGAGAGCTTCTGTGGATAAGAGTGGGATATTTAGGATACACTGTGTTATAAAGAGCTTCTGTGGATAAGAGTGGGATATTTAGGATACACTGTGTCATGGAGAGCTGTTGGCTGAGGATAAGAGTGGGATATTTAGGATACACTGTGTCATGCTCGATAATAGCATACAAAGCCTTTCTGTGGTTGAAACTTGTTATGAGTCTTGAAGATCAACGAAGAATTCTTTAGTAATTATTTTGTCTGCCATAGTTTATTGGCCCATTTGTAATAACTATCCCAGTAAAGAACACACAATAAACACAGCACATAATAAAATACAATACTACTTGTAAATATATATTTGATGAATTTTTTTATCCTAAGACATTAAACAAGCATATGTAAAGAAAATTATTATATTTTTATTAATTTAGTATCTTTCTTGCGATATCAGAGATACAAATTCCGACTTAATTAGTGCGACACAATTATGTCCGACTTGAATCGCGTGAGACAAATGTGACTCACCTACAGTAGGGCAGGCTCAGGCCACCGTTGATGCACGTGTAGAGTGAGCTGTTGAACGAGTCTTGTTTCAGGCAGTCCATGTCCAGAATAAAATCTGGGGTTAAAGGAAGGCGGGGGTGGGTGGGGGGTGGAGGGTTGGAGGTAGTTACGATAAGTCTTATAATAGTTAAAACTGATTATGTTACAATACATGTAATTTTAGAACCTCCCAACTAATGCTGGGTACCCCGTAAAGCTGGGTTTATTCAATCGCGTCACTGAAGTCACGCTGGACATGACGAATTGGTTTTAATTTTTTCTAACAAGAACCGACATTCGTCTCTCCTATAATTCATTTTTTAAATTTACTTTCTATCCCAGAATCAAGTCCAATCAGTGTTTCTTCCAGCCTTTTTTTTCCGGGGGGGGGGGGGGCACTTGAAATTTTCGGGGGGGGGGGGGCGGTAAGCTTTCTTCGGGGGGGGGGGGGCGGACACTGTTAAAAGTATATATTTTCTATATAAATTATATAAATTTCATTTCGTTCGGGGGGGGGGGGGGGGAGAACTCTGAGACCAATTTAACACCCACTCCCAAATTTTGTTACAACGACTCTTCAAATATAACTTTTAATACAAATTAATAATTAATTGTTAATTACTAAGAATTATAAGCCATTCATTCATTAAAAACACGAAACATCACAATCGCAATAATTATTTTCATCACCATCCACACAATAGACGACATAAGCCTATGACGTCACATAACCTACAGTTAAAGCCGTTTATTGTACACAGAAACGTGAACCATCCTCTGTAAAACACAAAGCTACTGCGATCTTCTGGTGAACATTGGGTAAAAACTGGCGTCATGCAGTCGTTCATCCTGGTTGCACATAATACATCAATGGTGAATGGTATTAATATAATAACAAGACTGTAGAAAATAATATTATTATATCAAGACAAAGGAAAAAGTATTCTTCTTAAAACCGTACTATTACCTGGTTTTTCTACCTGCTTTAATTCATTTGTCTGCCATCTTTAACCAGTGACTAGACTTTGTTTAATTTAATTGACTAATGGTTACCTGTATTTGGTCAAAATCTGTTTCATGAACTACTGCTTTTATAATTTCTTAACTGATAAATTACTCCACTATTATTAATTTCTGAATGACTGGTAGATTCGTACCCATAATAAATAGTTCTTTGCTACCTATAATGACTCGTCCACTAGTTTCTTTAATGACTGGTCCACTAGTTCCCATAATGACTCGTCCAATAGTTCCCATAATGACTCGTCCACTAGTTCCCATAAGGAGTCGTCCACTAGTTCCCATAATAACTGGTCCACTAGTTCCCATAATGACTGGTCCACTAGTTCCCACAATGACTGGTCCACTAGTTCCTTTAATGACTGGTGCACAAGTTCTCATAAGACTAGCCCTCAGTTATCCATAATGACTAGTTCTTTTGTACCCTCAGTGACTGGTCCACTAGTTCCCGCAATCACTAGTTCCCACAATGATAAGCCCTGCAGTGTCTCTATACTTACTCACAAATCTTTTGGTGTGCCCAAGCCTCATTCTCCTTAATGAAGGTGTAGTTCCAGAAATATCCCAGACTCTTCATGCCGTCGTCCACACATTTTGTAGCTGCGGCTTTAGGTGGGCAGTTCTGGCCTGCGGGTTAGCGTTAAACCAAGTTAAGGTTAAACACAAACTTGAACGTGTTATATACAGACATCGAGACAAACATACGTGACAAAGGTACAGTAGATCTATCCTACATCATAACAAGATAATAGAAGATAATACAAGAAAATACAAGATGATACATGTAAATATACGGGACGGCGTGGTTGGAGGGTAGAGCATACGAATGTTAACCCGATAGTCTCGTGTTCGATTCAAGGTTCATGTTCATAGGACGTCACTGAGTTCACCCAGCTCTAATAGGTACCGGACTCTATAGGGAAAGTAAAGGCGGGTGGGCATAATGCTGACCACTCGATCCCTTCAAATGCCGAGTATATATACACGGGTGAACTCTACTTCATTTGCCCCATATACAAGATATTACAAATAAATAAAAGATTATACATGTCTATATAATATTTTACAATATATTACAAGATAAGACAATATTGATACACAGTATACATGATGGAAAATACACACACACACATATATATGTATAACGGGTGTGTAATTTTTATTCAGTAGTTTCGCCGCCAAATTGCTTAGTCAATATTGACATACTCAACTTTGCTCAATTTTGTTTGCGTACATTTGAAAGCAACACAGCCGAATGTTAGTTTTAAACTACCATCACTTACTGGTTGTTGTTGATGGTGCAACAGTACCACACCAAGCTGTGGACAGAAGATACCACACATTAGTTGTTGCTTGTGATCAGACGTACGTGTAGGGTTGAAAAATGAAGCCGCATGCTTACAAATGGCGCGCCACCCACTCCCCACCCCCCCCTCAAATTTAATGTGACCATCCTCCCATTCGATGCCAGTGTTAAAGCACAGACTAAATGTTTAATTTTTTTTCAAATTCTCTTATGTATATGTACGTCTTTGTATATGTTCGTCTGTGTGTGTATTTATGTGTGTCTTAAATGCTAAGTATCAAAGTTAAAATAAATTACGAAGTTTCAAGGTGTTTAATGATACTAAAACAAACATGCATGCGTTTTATAAAAGATAATATCTTGTTATATAATGTGTATAGACCACAAAGCTATTCCCTGACTCTGATTAAAGCTACGTCATCTGTGTGAGCTCAATGGCCATGTCTGTAATTCATAGTTAACCCAAGTCTTAACGGTGACCGGAAGATATCGCAATTAGATACAATTAGATACATTAGATAATTAGATACAAATTACATGCACACAAAGCAGATAACAGCAAAATCCGCACATAGTAAACAATAACCACACGAGATTTGCCATCACACACGTTTATACAAGTTGAACTTGATTATGTACATGGACTGTCTCTCATCCAAGTCTCATATTTTAAGTTTGAAATGGCACATTATACGAATCGTTGGACGAAGAATCTGCTGTAGAATCATTTTAAAAACAACCTTTCATATCTGCAATATTCCTTTTTATAAACATTTAGGTGTGAATGTTTTTGTTTGGACATTCATTATTACGCCAAAAAATCTTAAACACTCAAAAATAAACCGGGAGTGATCTCCCCTAAACTTTCTCGAATATTCTTATATAAAATAACAGGGGATGGGAACTCGGGCTATAGACATGATTTTTAATCCATTTTAAATACTTAAAGTTTTAAAAATAGAATAAAATCTCGTAGACAAATTAATTGCACACCAAGTGAACGCGAAATAAAAAAGCGCATAATAGTGCGCAATATTATTATTACTTTTAAAATTTACATTAGTTTTTTGAGAAATCGGAAGTAGCGTAAAGTACTACTTCCAGTCAACGGAAATGACTCAAAATTTAATAGAAGGTAGAGAATTAGATCTTTTACTTACGTATGAAATTTCATTTATCTATCTGAAATAGTACTCAAGTTATAGGCTTTTGAAAAATTCAAAGTAGGAAAAGTACCACTTCCGGTTATCGGAAATCGCTCAAAAGTTGATACGGATCTACGATTTTGATAAAATACTTATATATGAAATTTCATCAACCTAGCTGTAACGGTACTCAAGTTATCGTGTTTACACACGGACACACACACACACAGACACACACACAGACACACAGACATACGGACAAGATTGCAAAATTATGTTTTTCCGTATCAGTGAGATGCAAAACGTCGAGATTTGCAAAAATCTCGATTTTTTTTTTTTGCACGATTACAAGACTTTCTCTATACTTCGTATATACGAGAAAGTAAAAAGGAAATGTATTTAAAATTATATCGAAATAAACCGGGAGTGATCTCCCCTAAACTTTCTCGAATATTCTTATATAAAATAACAGGGAATGGGAACTCGGGCTATAGACATGATTTTTAATCCATTTTAAATACTTAAAGTTTTAAAAATAGAATAAAATCTCGTAGACAAATTAATTGCACACCAAGTGAACGCGAAATAAAAAAGCGCATAATAGTGCGCAATATTATTATTACTTTTAAAATTTACATTAGTTTTTTGAGAAATCGGAAGTAGCGTAAAGTACTACTTCCAGTCAACGGAAATGACTCAAAATTTAATAGAAGGTAGAGAATTAGATCTTTTACTTACGTATGAAATTTCATTTATCTATCTGAAATAGTACTCAAGTTATAGGCTTTTGAAAAATTCAAAGTAGGAAAAGTACCACTTCCGGTTATCGGAAATCGCTCAAAAGTTGATACGGATCTACGATTTTGATAAAATACTTATATATGAAATTTCATCAACCTAGCTGTAACGGTACTCAAGTTATCGTGTTTACACACGGACACACACACACACAGACACACACACAGACACACAGACATACGGACAAGATTGCAAAATTATGTTTTTCCGTATCAGTGAGATGCAAAACGTCGAGATTTGCAAAAATCTCGATTTTTTTTTTTTGCACGATTACAAGACTTTCTCTATACTTCGTATATACGAGAAAGTAAAAAAAGATAAAAAGAAAACCACCGTGAATCTCAGATTGTGTAAAATATCAAACAATAAAATAAAATAACTCACCCAATAACACCAGTTGCAGAAATATCGTGACGACACAAATTCCAGAATACATTTCACTAAATCGACATCTAGTAATTAAACCCTTGAGAAAAAACTAATCCCAAATTTCGAAAAATTTAAACACTTTTCAATTCACAAAATTTCAAAAAGCGATAGTCTGACTTGAAACCGGTAAATAACTAACACAAATCCTAGCCACCTTGTCCTTTATGTAAAGTCCACGCTTTCACTTGATAAATTTTTTTTTCCTCAGCCTGGCTTAAATTCCTCAGATAGAAAACGCTTTCAAAACTTGTTTTAACTTTTTTCAATACAATTTCAGCATCGGCGCCCCGGGTCATTGAACGCTTCAAGTAAATACCAACACCCACATTTGTATAGAGGTATCGTGCCACTTAGAGAGGTTAGTTGGCGCACTGGTCTTAGCTATTGTGCTGCAAATGGTGGTTCCTGTTTATTATATCCAACAAAGAGCGAATCGTTGCGTCAGTGGCGTCATGGATTAATGGTAGAAAGGGAGCGAATCGCTGCGTCAGTGGCGTCATGGAGTAATGGTGGAAAGGGAGCGAATCGCTGCGTTAGTGGCGTCATGGATTAATAGTACAAAGGGAGCGAATAGCTGCGTCAGTGGCGTCATGGATTAATGGTAGAAAGGGAGCGAATCGCTGCGTCAGTGGCGTCATGGTGTAATGTTACCAACAATTTGTTCAACGTTTCAATGCACGAACTGTTTCTAGACAATACATACCCGGGTTTTTAAAGGACTTCAGAGAGATATTTTGGCAGCGTTTTAAAATGTAATGTTTTAAAGTTGTAAACTATTAGTTTAGTGGCCCAAACCGCTTATTGGCACTAGAAATATCAGATCCGGGTTTCTACAGGACTTCTGTGTACTGTTCTAGCAGCGTTTAATTTTTTTTTCAATCATACGACGACATTTAATGATAGCCAGCCCTTCCGTATTACTCAGCAGCTGTCAAAGACACTAGAAAACCAGATCGCTAACCTTGCCCACCACGTCATAGAGATGTTTCATCTTATTATTTGTTCTACTCCAGCACGATAATAGGATCAAGACGATACCTGACAAAAGAACATCGTAATCTTTCAAACTATCTACTTCATGACTTGACAAAAAGAACATCCCAATCTTTCAAACTATCTACTTCATGACCTGACAAAAGAACATCCTAATCTTTCAAACTATCTACTTCATGACTTGACAAAAAGAACATCCTAATCTTTCAAACTATCTACTTCATGACTTGACAAAAAGAATATCCTAATCTTTCAAACTATCTACTTCATGACTTGACAAAAAGAACATCCTAATCTTTCAAACTATCTACTTCATGACTTGACAAAAAGAACATCCTAATCTTTCAAACTATCTAATTCATAACTTGACAAAAAGAATATCCTAATCTTTCAAACTATCTACTTCATGACTTAACAAAAAGAATATCCCAATCTTTCAAACAATCTACTTCTCATTGACAAGTGAACATCCCAATCTTTCGAACGATCTACTTCTCATTGACAAGTGAACATCCCAATCTTTCAAACGATCTACTTCACATTGACAAGTGAACATCCCAATCTTTCAAACGATCTACTTCTCATTGACAAGTGAACATCCCAATCTTTCAAACGATCTACTTCACATTTTGTTCTCCGCCCTTCCTCTTTTTCATGACGGTTCCACTCCAGTGAACAACTAATGATGTTATCTAGTGTATTTCAAAGATTGTATCCTACCAACCCCTTACTAATGTCGCGTATTTTGAATTCCACTTGTACTAGCCTGCATGTGCCTTAAAATGAGTTTAAGAAGTTTCAGAAATTTGTTTGTGTTACCTTCCGTGTCTCTGAGCAATACAGTACAAACCATAAACATATCAAGTGCTGAAAGTCTAGGTTAGGTTAGCCTGTCACCCCTCCACCCCTCCTGTGACAGGTTAGGTTAGCCGGTCACCCCTCCTGTGACAGGTTAGGTTAGCCTGTCACCCCTCCTGTGACAGGTTAGGTTAGCCTGTCACCCCTCCTGTGTAAGGTTAGGTTAGCCTGTCACCCCTCCACCCCTCCTGTGTCAGGTTAGGTTAGCCTGTCACCCCTCCACCCCTCCTGTGACAGGTTAGGTTAGCCTGTCACCCCTCCACCCCTCCTGTGACAGGTTAGGTTAGCCTGTCACCCTTCCACCCCTCCTGTGACAGGTTAGGTTAGCCGGTCACCCCTCCTGTGACAGGTTAGGTTAGCCTGTCACCCCTCCTGTGACATGTTAGTTAAACCTGCCACCCCTCCTGTGACAGGTTAGTTAAACCTGCCACCCCTCCACCCCTCATGTGACAGGTTAGTTAAACCTGCCACCCCTCCACCCCTCCTGTGTCAGGTTAGTTAAACCTGCCACCCCTCCACCCCTCCTGTGTCAGGTTAGTTAAACCTGCCACCCCCCCACCCCTCATGTGACATAGACCGCTGAAAAGAGCATTCAAAGCATCTCTGTCCTTGGCTAGTCTCTCCAACTGTCCCAAGGTGTATCCAATGTTCTTGGCGTCTTCCTCCAGGTCTTCATCGACTGGCCATTGACTGGCCATCGACTGGCCATCGACTGGCCATCGACTGGCCATCGACTGGCCATCGACTGGCCATCGACTTGCCATCGACTGGCCATCGACTGGCCATCGACTGGCCATCGACTGGCCATCGACTGGCCATCGACTGGCCATCGACTGGCCATCGACTGGCCATCGACTGGCCATCGACTGGCCATCGACTGGCCATCGACTGGCCATCGACTGGCCATCGACTGGCCATCGACTGGCCATTGACTGGCCATCGACTGGCCATTGACTGGCCATCGATTGGCCATCGACTGGCCATCGACTGGCCATCGACTGGCCATTGACTGGCCATTGACTGGCCACTATCTTTTGCCCAGTGAATTCCAGCTGAGGACCTGTCTTGCTATACTAGGTGCAAGCGTCCTGAGTGGGTGGTCAACCCATGTCCATCTTCTGCAGATAATCTCTTCTTAAGATGGCTTGCTGAAAGACCCGCCCATTCTCTAATTAGGTCCATCCCATCAAAGACCCGCCCATTATTTCGTTAGGACCCATCCCATCAAAGACCCGCCCATTATTTCGTTAGGACCCATCCCATCAAAGACCCGCCCATTATTTCGTTAGGACCCATCCCATCAAAGACCCGCCCATTATTTCGTTAGGACCCATCCCATCAAAGGCCCGCCCATTATTTCGTTAGGACCCATCCCATCAAAGACCCGCCCATTATTTCGTTAGGACCCACCCCTCAAAGACCCGCCCATTATTTCGTTAGGACCCACCCCTCAAAGACCCGCCCATTATTTCGTTAGGACCCACCCCTCAAAGACCCGCCCATTATTTCGTTAGGACCCACCCCTCAAAGACCCGCCCATTATTTCGTTAGGACCCACCCCTCAAAGACCCGCCCATTATTTCGTTAGGACCCACCCCTCAAAGACCCGCCCATTATTTCGTTAGGACCCACCCCTCAAAGACCCGCCCATTATTTCGTTAGGACCCATCACTTTAAGTAAGTTTCTACTGAGCTTGAAAGAATTATCGCACACAATTTGCACGTGTGAAATCATCGTCAGTAAAGATAATAAAATATTCAAAATTAGTCTAACTTTAAATTTATTTCTAGCCTTGACCCTAACAACATTTAAAAATCAAACACATAATCTCTTGATGCCATGCCATAGAAAGAACCGCCTATTTCCGTCTGTGACCTAGTTCTAAGACATCAACTCCTGGCCAGATTCTGGGATAGTTCTACATTAGAACATTTCCTGGATCAAAATCTGTGATCTGTAGCATTAGCAGGGGACATAAAAACGTCAGCCGTTCAGATAGTCGGATAAGCGATTTGGGTTAGAGTGTAGGGACTTGTTCTATTTATAGCCATAAGTGGCAGTTGAAAGAGTTTTTAAAGTTATGTGCAGCGTATTGAAAGTTGGCGATGCGGTCTAAAAGACAGCGAAGGTTTAAAAAAAAAAAAATTCACGTGTGTGTTTTGTTAATTGAAAAATACGGGGGTTGATATTAGATATTGGGAGAGGTGCAGTTTGTTTGGGGTGGTGATGGAGTATGTGTATGTGTGTTGAGGGAAGGGGGGGGGGGGGAGGGTGGAAGGGTTGTGGAGGTGGGGCGAGGAGAATGGAGGGAGAAGAGTTGTGGGAGACGGGTGGAGGGAGAACGGTGGAGGGAGAAGGGTGGAGGGAGGGGTGGAGTATGGACAGAGAAGGCTGAAGGGTGGTAAAGGGACGGGTGGAGGGAGAAGGGTGGAGGGTGGAGGGAGGGGTGGAGTATGGTGGAGGGAGGGGTGGAGTATGGACAGAGAAGGCTGAAGGGTGGTAAAGGGACAAGGGTGGAGTATCGTGGAGGGAGACGGGTGGAGGGTGGTAAGAGGGTGGAGGGTGGTAAGAGGGTGGAGGGTGGTAAGAGGGTGGAGGGTGGTAAGAGGGTGGAGGGTGGTAAGAGGGTGGAGGGTGGTAAGAGGGTGGAGGGTGGTAAGAGGGTGGAGGGTGGTAAGAGGGTGGAGGGAGGGGTGGAGTATGGACGGAGAAGGGTGGAGGTAGAAATGGTGAATGGAGGGTGGAAGGAGTCGGTGGAAGGGAAGGCGTGCACGAACAAATAACAATATCTTTATAGCTTACGTGGGGTATCTGAGCAATTTCTTTGATACTGCTGTAACAAGACCGGCGCCGTTCACACGTAGTAAACACCCCACAAGACAAGATCAAAGAGTCTCACCGTTATTTATGCATAATGCTATAAGAAGTGAACAACAAACAGCAACTGGACGCCAACAAATGTTTACATTAAAACAATTTATGCACCAATTTGTGAATAAATTATGGAACAATTTAAAAAGAAACCCAACAAGGGGTAGTTTATATATTTGTATTGTCGCCGTGCCTAAATAGGGGACGTCTTTTGAACGGGTTTGTATTCTTTAGCTACACACAGGTGTATAGAAATTATGTCATGCGTGGAAATGTAATTATATCTTATCTTGTTCTTGGCGTCGTGTTAATAATAGCCAGTCTAGGTGGGACAACACGCCACCGTTCATTTGAAGATAGAAGTGTTGTTGTGTAACATTGTCAGCCAGTTTTGCTATATTATGCCACAATGTATGCGGTTACGGGGCGCGAAATAACACCCTGTCGAGGCGCCAGAGGACGCCCTTGATTCGATTTATTAAGTCTAAGCAGTGGCGTCGCTAGGTCGGATGTCACCCGGTGCGGTACCTAATGGTGTTATCCCCCAAATTATATATATATATATATATATATATATATATATATATATATATATATATATATATATATATATATATATATATATATATATATATGCATAATACATTTGTAAGTCTTTGTATACGTATTTATATGAATTTAGTATCTTTTTTTTTATGTATTTAATTTTTTTAAAGCTAGACATTTTGGGCTGAACTTCGCCCTCATATTTTTTAATTCATAGGAACATGAGTAACCTAGCGACCAAATACTTTTTTTTACAATATTTGTTTCCGCTTGAAGCTCTTTACCTCGTATGGGTATACTAAATGTGTAATCAAATTATTATAACTTATTCAATTACAAAATATACAAGATTTAATGATCACACTGATTAAAGGCTTGAATTAATTGTTTAAAAAGTTTAGCTGACGAATTTATTTATCAATGGACTAATACATTACAAAAGTTGTAAGAAGAAAGTCTACCGCTCCCCCGAAAATTTTAAGTGTCCCCGGAGAAAAAAGTCTGGAAGAATCACTGGTTGTATTATTTTGTAACATGCACTTTTAAGTAGTAATTGAAAAACAAAATGTTTTTATTTAACGTATTACATATTGAAAAATATTTATGACAAAGATCAAAATCCGTGAAAAATATATACATTGATTTTAGCTACATATCATATATGCGCAGCCGACCCACTATGTTTCCAGTACATTTTCCAAAACCGGAAGTGGAACTTATTCTACTTTCAATTTTTCAAAAGCCTATAACTTGAGTACTGTTTCAGACAGATAAATGAAATTTTACATGTAAGTAAAATATCTAATTCTCTGCCTTCTGTCAAATTTTGTGTAATTTCCGTAGACCGGAAGTAGTAATTTACGCTATTTCCGATTTTTTTTTAAATTAAAAAGGTTCGGTAAATGCTATTATAAATCTTTTTGCGCTAAATACTTTCAAAATAAATTTTTATTTTTAGGAATTTTTTTCCTACATACCTGATGGTACTTATAAGTTCGAATATATTTGGACAGCTAAAATGTTACGAAAATGAATTGCGTTGAACTTATGCTTTAACTGGACCAAAAGAGATATAAAAACATATTGTTAAAAAAAAGTTCACACAGAAATTAATTGATTATCTTTTTACAAAAAGAAAATAAAGGTTTTCTGATCATTTATTTTTTTCCTTGTAGATTTTATTGCATTGGGTATTAAATTTAGAGTGTGAGTGTTTTTATTACATAGTAATTTATTTTTATTATTTTTTTTAAATAAACAAAAATTATCTTTTTATTTTCAATCGGGACACATGGTCGAGGTTTAATGGGAAGCAACTGGAATATTGTAAATATAATCAAAATTTATCTGAGCACAAAAATTACCACACGGTCAAAGGGAAACAACTGCAATAATTTTAAACATGATTAAAATTTATTTGGTTATTCCTCTTTGACTATAAAATAAGCAGAGCCTTATGTTTCACTTTAAACACACGAGACAGCATACTACGCCATGATTAATTATCTAGAACAATTAGGCATATAGATGTTACAATCAACTTTCATACATCAAAATCTAGATTTATTGTTTTAGCTGTATTGTAAACAATTTAAAAACTGCACATATTTTAATAAAAAAGCAATTAAAACACGATCAAAGGGAAAAAAATGCAATAATCTTAAACATGATCAAAATTTATTTGATTATCTCCCTTTGACTATAAAATAAGCAAAACTTTATTTTTCACTTAGATCACACGTTCGACACGTACTACGACATGATTAACAGAGTTTCCTTCAGGCATCTCCTTGGGGGGGGGGGGGGGGGGTGGGGTGGGGTGGGGAAGGGGGCTTTGCCCCGGAGAAAAAAGTCTTGAAGAAACACTGAAGATTAATTATCTAGAACAAGTAGGTAAAAATAGTGTAGAGTAACATTGTCTTGACCCCCTCTTCTCATACACACAGTTAAAAAAGTGCGAACCCCTTCAACCCCTAGGTGTGTGTTGTCATGCATGACGGACACCTAATTCATTAATATTGACCATAAGATATAAAGGTATTATGATTCTTTCTTTTTTTGCTCGTACATTTTGTAGTATTGGGTATTAAATTTAGTTTTTATATCACATATTATTTCTTGTTGTTGAAAATAGACAAATAAAAAAAATAATATAAATAATTAAATAATATAATAACAAAAACAAATTAGGAGCTAAACGTCTCCTATATCGAAAACGTGTGTATCTTGTATCTTTATAAGTAAAAATAACAGTAAAAATGTACTTGAATTAATAAGTGTAGGTTTAATACAATGTAGCATAACATTGCTTCGACCTCCTTTTTAAAAAAATTTAAAGTAAAAAAAAATATATAATACATATCTGAGAACATAGGTAGCAGTCAAAGGTAAGCAACTGCAGATATTCTAAAGATAAATATAATTTATTTGGCTACTCCTCTTTGGCCATAAAAAAAAAGTTTTCTTATTATAATTTGGCTTTTCGATTTCACTAAATTGTGTATCAAATAGTAATGGTTTGCTATATATATATATATATATATATATATATATATATATATATATATATATATATATATATATATATATAATTTTTTTTTTTTTAAATTTTTGATATTGAAAAAAACAACTTTTAAATATCAATACAAGACTTGGCGTACTATCAACGGGAAGCAACTGCAAAAATCAAAATTTATTTTGCTATTCAACTGGCATTTGTCGCATTCGGGCAGCCAGTGTCTATTCAGGAAAACGGCCTTCGGGTAAATGGCATTCGGGTAAATGGCATTCGGGCAACTGTCTTTCGGGAATTTGTCGTAGATCCGTCAAAGACATTACGCGATTTCTTAAAAAATGTGCATGTGCAAAGTTCGATAAAAATATTGAGATTGAGTTACAACTATTAAAGACCCTATTGACTATGGTTTTTTAAAACATCTCTTTGTGTTAATCATGTCCCATTATAAACATAAATAATTATCACTTGTATCTGCATGTTTTTTTTACAGTAAGTTCAGCGCAGTATAAGTAGCCTATGATCATTCAAAGCAAAATTGTATTACCTTTAAAGGTTACATTTTTTTTCATTACAACATGGTTGAAATGTAATTAAAGAAATAAAAAGTAATTATGTTAAAAATTTCTTATTTAAGTAGTGAGGTTATAAATTTTGCAAATGTATTTTTGAAGTTACATTTTGCATCAGCTGAGTGCTAAAAACTAGGCTGGTCTTACTACGCTTCAACGCATGCTCACTCGTCAAAGAGCGAAAAAAAAATCCTAGTCTAGAACAAAAAAAGGGGCGTGGTTTTGTCGTAGTGAGATATATAAATTCTTATTATAAGAATAACTATGAGATATTGTAAATATAGCTATAAGGATGAGATATTGGAGCTAATTTTTCTTGCATGTTGAAATTTTCTTCTTTTCTTCTTCTTCTTCATTCTTAATTATTAGTGTTGAAGGGGATCGAGATTTATCTGCCAGTGGGTTTGAACTCGAGATTTCTTCGCATTTATCAACCATTAGCTTTGGCCGACTCGACCACGCCTCCATCACAGTTAAGGATACGTGTCAACTGGTTATGCGCCATTGAGGCCATTGACTCCGATTTCAGCCTGCTTTTCTATTTGGATTTGCTTCCATAGCTTTTGTCCAACCAAGAACAAACTACAAGGCAGCAGCTGTTTGATTTTGGGGTCATGTTAAAATAAATATTAAATCTTAAATTTAAAAATAAATCAATTTCTAACGTGTTAAAGTAGTTTGATTGTGCATATTTGCTTTGGATTTAACAAATCTTGTTTTAATTAAGAAAAGAAGGAACCGTAAAACAGCTTATTCACACTCATGTATGCGAATATAGTAATTGACTAGACTTTCAAAACTTTTAATTTATACTTTATTAAAATTTCTTATTTAATTTCAGCTGTTTTGCCTGAATATTTGACCTAAATTTCTTTTAGTCAAAATAAACAATGTTCAAAATCTAAAAGTATAAACGAACACGCACACAATATGTGGGGCGTGTATTTTGGATCTTTGTCCTTTAGCTTAGATTTCAGTCTGCAAGAACAAAGTAGATTTTATTAAAACAAACTTGTTTTAAAAACGGGAAGACCGTTAAACTTCTAAAACTAAAGCAGACTTGTCAAACTTTCAATTTATATTTTATTAATTACTAAAATCAATTGTTTTTAGTATTAACTGAGCCGCATACTATCTGCTGCTATTGTCATCACCAGAAATCCAGTATGTTGGCAAGGTTTAGTCTCTAAGTTCCCTACAACCTCTTTCCTCTCGAGTGCGGAAAACACTGAAATCATTGATCATTATTTCAATTTGCCTAATAGTTTAAAGTTAATATTAAAGTAGTATTAAATGGTACGAGTCTTAGTTGCTATAGGTCTAATGAATATTATTATTGTGTATGCTTACATGCTTTAAGTTTTATGCACAATATTGGTATAAATTTATAGTCTATAGTATATAAGTATAAGCTATAGAGTATATAGGCCTAAATATAAAAGCAGCTTGAATAATGCTCATTAGCATGGATTCACTATAAACTATCAAGATAAACAAATATTTCAAATCAATTTAATTCTAACTAGTAATAGTAAATAGGCCTTTTTTTTTAAAGTATGTGGGCTTTTCACTTCAATGCACCACAATAGATACCACACATGATCAAGCTTGACCTCTGATCTAAAGATTTAATAATTGGGCCTAACAAACAGTGAAACTACAATAGAAATCATGTAAATTACTAATTTAGCCTTCTTACCTCCACTTCTCGCTCTGTAGATTCCTATTCTATTTCCTTTAAACTTTCTTTTTATGCATCCGTATGATTAGATTCTAGACTATATTCTAATAAACATGAAATAACTACTAACCAGAACACTAGATCTAAATTTCTAGATTCTGTGCAGTATGTATTAAACCTATAGGCCTAATATTTATTTTAAATTCCTATGCGATGTGTCGTGAACTGTAGGTTTCATGCTATTTTTTAATGGCGGAAATTAGTTTAAAATTTCGTTTCCTTCCCTTTGTTATTCTATTTATAGATTCAAAATGCTTCGAGTCGGATAAAAAAAAATAGGCTTATTATCCTTGAATTAGTCGGGTGATCTACCCAGGAAGTGCTGTTATAGCTATGAGTTACTCAGTGATCAGAACATTGACAGAAACAGAGATAGCCATTCGCAGTGGGAAGTGGGGAGGGGGAGGAAGGGAGCTAGTGTTTCTTTCAGACTTTTTTCCGGGGGGGGGGGGGCACTTGAAATTTTCGGAGGGGGGGGGGGGCGGACTAATTTTTTCGGAGGGGGGGGGGGGGGGGGTGGGTGTAAACGTTCTTGGGGTGTGGGGGTAGGAGATGCTGAGGTAAAAAACAATATTCAGTAAGATAGGCTCGCTAGTTAGAGCGATCTTTTTTGCTAATAAAATACATACATTTTCAAATTTTCTAAGACTATTGCTTTGTTCTCTTTTATGTCGTTAATTTGTGAGTTGTTTAAATAGCATACTAGAAATTGAAACGTGTTGGATGTGTGATATAGATCTAGTATTATCTTTCAAAAATAAGTTACAAAAAAGGTTTCAAAATTATATTCTAGGAAGGCTACTTCACAATGTCGACGGCTATTTTAGTAACATAAAAAAACCATATGCTTAAATATATCTCTAGGTAGATATATTGTGTGAGATTTCTCAAAAACAAACGCAAATTAATTTATTTTCGACTCGATTATTTCGTCTTTCTTTATAAAGCACTAATGTTCCTGACTATTATACACATATTATTTGCTGTTTTGTTTTTGCGATTTTATTCTATTTAAAAAATATAAGTATTTGAAGATTTACTGAAAAAAATGTCTTTTTCTGACTGTTATCTAAGATTATTCGAGAAAATTTAGGGGAGATCACTCCCGATTTATTCTTATTTAAAAAAAGAATAACACGGAACATATCAGTTAAAAAGTACTCTGATATCTTACTGAGTGTGCCACGTCTATATCTTATTGAGCAATGGTCTGTATAAACAATATGAGTCATACTAGACATCCTGCTTAGGTTAGAATTTAATTGAAGACTCAAAGGTAAGTCTGAAATCATGTGTTTATACAGTGTAGTAACTAAAAAAAAGCCACCCCCTCCCCCCACTCCTCCATCCAATATCATCTATTTAAACGAAACTCCATCCATTATTACCTACCTAAATTACACTCCATTCAACATCAACTATCTAACAAAACACTAAGATACGATACGATAGCAGAGAGATTCGTTGAAACATGAAGTGATGGCATTATAATAATAGCTTAGAACCTCCGTCAACAACAGAAGAACAGAAGAATCTAGGCTAAATATTGATGTTGTAAATACCACTTGCATTAATCAGAGTTTCAGTTTGATAACAATAGAAACAAAAGTTTGAGGCTAAGAAACAAAGGATTATCGAAACTTAACCAGTAATTTGTTCGATGACGTCATAGCTAAACGATTGTTATTTAAACTTGAGTTAAAATGTTTCTTTGTTATATGATACTAACTCTTTCCTTACTATTAACAATACACCACTTCAAATATAGGTAATTATGATGAAGTAAGATTTCTCCAACAATCGAATTCGAATTTTAAAACATCCAATTTTAGGTTTAATGTTGTAATAGCTGGTTTACGGTGTTATTTTGTGTACAATATTTTAACGTATAATTTAATTCGTTGTGAACATTTGTTTTGCATTTAGGAAAATAAATACAAGCTATAGAATATGAAACTTTCTTAGTGTAAATCATAATTTGTTTAGTTGAACACAGCAAAGGAGAATTCCTCATCATATAAATACTTCAACAGATCTTCTATTTCATCTAAATATTTGCATAAGGGAAACAACGTTTGTTAGACAATATTTCACCCGAGTTCATCATTTGACGTCATCATGCCAGGTGTCGACGCATCACGTGACCTGGCAGTGACCTTGTATTTCACGCTCTTCATGTCATCCCAGTGTCAGAGCCAACCCATCTGTGACGTAATTGACCTTCGACCTACCACGACCAACGGAACACTCGACTGTTTTGTTTCGACCCCGACAGTTCAACCTGGGCACGTGACGTCATCACTGCTGCAGACGCTAACCCAGGCCACATCGTCTGGCAAGATAATGACGTCATCTTCTGTCACATCTACTAAAGCCCTAACTAAGAAGCTCTTAGGAGATAATCCAGCATCTGTTGGATTTACAGGCCAGCTGATCAAGAAAACAGAGAGCCTGAATTTGATTATAGATAGCCTGATGCAGAAACAAAACAACCTGAAGCAGAAACCAGAGAAACTGAAGCAGAAACCAGACAATCTGCCAGACAATCTGAAGCAGAAACCAGACAATCTGAAGCAGAAACCAGACAATCTGAAGCAGAAACCAGACAATCTAAAGCAGAAACCAGACAATCTGAAGCAGAAACCAGACAAACTGAAGCAGAAACCAGACATCCTAAAGATCGCGAGCCCAGTTAGCCAACAAGCCATAAAAATGATTAGGGTGGAGCGGAACACAAACAATCCAAGTTTCAGCGTCAGCTTGTCTGTCAGACATCTATTGAGTTCTATAACAGAGGCTAACGTGGGAACACTTGTAGCGCAGAATGAAACCTTTCTTGGTGCACGTAATCAAATGACACAAGCAGCGGATAACGAGTCGGTACCAGAAGCGGAAAACGAAACGGAATCTGGAGCGGATTGTGAAACGGTACCTGGAGCAGATAAAGAAACGGAACGAAGCGCGTATAACGAAACGGTACCAGAAACGGATAGCGGAGCGGTACCAGGAGCGGATAACCCGACTGGTCTTAGAGTGGATGACGAGGCATATCTTGGAGCGGATAATCAACCCGACGTAACACCATATTTCAATACCACCGACAACACGATCCATCAAATATCCACAACCGTATCATCGCCTTACAGAAACATTCGTATATCCATGAAATGGGTCTCATCAGTTGTGTTAGATCCGGTTCTTGGCGTTCTGGGAGTTCTGGGTAATTTAATCAACTGCGCCGTTTTAAAACGGAGCGGATTCCAAAAACCTTCCAACGTTTTTTTATTTAACTTGGCCATCGCCGACGTCTGCGTGCTCCTAGGATCGTTCGATTTTTTCAAATTCTTGATCCAATTTCCGGACCACACCCCGCTTGGTAGTAATTACTTAGAGTACGCATGCGCGGACCAGGGATTTGCGGAGTTGACACTGCGCATGTCCACGACAATTGTCTACATTTCGTACAGCGGTATGAGCATCAGCAACTGTTTGTGTGTGGTCATCACCATTGAGAGACTTCTGGCTGTTTTCTTCCCTTTGAGGTTCGCTGTACTTCTCACTTCTCGCTGTGCCTGGCTCGTGTCCGTCTGTTTGCACGTCTTCTGGTTCTGCTACTTTGCCATGTTCTTCAAACTTTTTGTTTACATTTACATCAGCTCACCCGATGGCGTCACCTGCTTAGCTGCCTGGGACATACATTTCAACGACCTTGAATCCGACCTTGACACAGTTGTGTGCTGGCTCTCCAGCTACTTCCTGCTGCTGGTCATCTTGACCGGCTCGGCGGCCATTTTGGTGAAAATAACGGCCATGCAAAGAAAGCGTCGGACAATGACGTCATCGGTTTTTGTGTCTTCTCTACGAACGACGAAAACTTTGTTGACCGTATGTTTGGTTTTCGGGTTTACCCAAAGTATGCGGTTTCGTTTCGCCATCCCGCAGGCCGTTTTCGACGACCTTGACATTGAACTGATGTACAACACCCTTGTGCTGACAAGTTCATACGCCAACAGCGCCGTGAACTTCATCATCTACGTGACCTTGAACAAAAAGTTCAGGAGAATTTTACTGCGCATGTTGGGATGTGAAAAGGGAAAGAAATCTGAGTTGTTTTGTAATGGGAGGAAGTCGCCATTTAAATTTATGAAATGACAAAGATTAAAAGAGGGAACTGGGTGGTCGAGGGCTAGAACACACAGTTTTGAGCCTGAAAAGTGAAGGGTTCAGAAATGACTCGGGGTGACAGATAGGAGCCCAACGGAAACAAAACACACATGACACTGACTATGTGAGAGGGATAAATGTTCTATTCCACACGACTAGAAAACGACTTAACATGAAAAGTGATTTTTTTAAAGATTATAAAATGTTC
The DNA here is from genome assembly GCF_028476545.2 of Physella acuta. Taxonomy (NCBI): domain Eukaryota; kingdom Metazoa; phylum Mollusca; class Gastropoda; family Physidae; genus Physella; species Physella acuta. The sequence continues at coordinate 489,413 of NW_026731758.1, read as the reverse complement.
ATGTTATATTGCTTATGATGCCTTTTTTGAAAATTTCCTACCTTAAAAAACTAAACTTTTTCACAAATTTTATAAACTATTCCATTTTGGTTGAAAATAAGTTTTCTGGCAACTACAGTTTTAAACCACTTCTCAAGCCTACTCTCACTCCTCAATTGGTAAGGAAAGGGATACTACTCTTTAAAACATAACCTAAATAAAGGGTAGTTTTTTTAAAAAATTCACAAAACAATTTTTTTTTCAACAACAAAAATATTTTAAAAAAAAAGTAAATTAGGAACTCATTTAATAAAATATAAATGAAGTCTTTATTGCAATTAATTGATTAAAAATTAATTCATAACCACTGCGATGGCAAACGCGTTCGTCTTATTGGACGTGGCAAATCAAAGCACTTTTGCAACTCTGATAAGCGATTCAATTTTTTTAACGTTTAAGTACTTAAAAATGGATTAAATATCATGTCTATATCCCGAGTTGCCATCCCTCCTAGTGTTATATAAGAATTTTCGAAAAAGTTTAGGGGAGATCACTACCGGTTATTTTTTTTTGTTTTTAGCATGGTTACAATACTTTCTCTATACTTTGTATAAGAGAAAGTAAAAACAACCTATGCGCTATTTCGAATGCTAAAAATACAAAAAAAGGAAGTTTGCTTACCGTATCTTCTAACTGTAAAGTTGTAATTGTAATAAAAAGCGAAAAAAAAAATCAGCGTCGCAACGACACAATACACAGAAGTGGCTATGGCGACATCAGGAACTAGAAAAAGGAACATGTACATGTAACCATTTCTGTTAACTGTAAACACAACAAATTTACATACGTATAAAAGATAAAATAATTAAACAGTTCGGTACAACATTAAGATATACCTTTATAAAATGAAATTTGGTTTTAATAAAGTTAGCTTCAATGCATTATTAAATCCTCAATCAAATTATGCTATAACGTAAACTTTGTTTGCAATTCGCTTGAGGGATCATGAAAAAAACGTAGTTGTGCTAGTTTAGAAATTTTGAACATTTTCCAAACTAGAACAACAGCTACGTTCTATCCTTAAAGTGTGAAGCATAAAGACAATGATTAAAAGCTGACATATTGACCGTCATAAGAATTTATTTTACTAGTTCAAAAATATTTCTATTGAGCTTTTATTATTATTGATAAAGGTAGTTTAATTTTCTTATTTAATTTCGTCGAACAGAGGAGATAATACATATAAAATGTAACGTTAAAAGGTTGTTCGATAACTGTTGTTTTGTGATATTAAGATTGTTGTGGTATACGGTTATCTATATATATAATTCTCTTCTGGGATCAGAAAACAAGCTGCAAGCGCGCCTTTGCAGTCCCCTCTCTTCCTCTCTATCACTACCATCCCCACCCCACCCCCACATGATCTGGTGAGCGGTGTTCACTCTGTTTACATTTTACAATCACAGAGACGGGTTTGGTGACGGCTATTAGGGGCAGATAATTTAGTTTGAAACGATTTTAAACTTAGAGGAGGTAACTAAGAGGAGGCTGCTTTCACGTGGGGGGGGGGGGGGGGGGTAGTGTTTTTAAGCAAATATTTTCAATGGCAGCATTGGTACTGTCGAATTCACAAATTATAAATACTGAAAAGTAGAAAAAAAAAACAACTAAATAGCGGCGTATGATACGCAGCGGGTCGGCTCGTAATATTAAAAACTGTCGCTAATTTTCGTTTAACGGTTTTTAAAGATGTGTGTTTTTAACACGCTTCAAACGAATAACTTACACTATCTTTCTTTTAAAAAATAAAAGAAAGTTTTAAAATTGTATCTAATAAAGATGTACATGATATATTGATATGAGAAACAATGTTAGTTTTTTCGTCTATTTTAATTTTATTTTTAGTAAATAAAGATTAACGCTTTCAAAACAAGACTTCAGAGAAATATGTGAGCATTGTGCAGTATAAGTTCTCCAAGCAGAATGGCCATCAGGTTATATATAGCACGATTTGAACTATTTATCCCAGTGGCAACTGACTTGAAATCATAAACAACTGATCAAGAAACATATGATATATTTCTAGGAATTTAGGAGGTTTTCCATTATAAATAAACTGCGATTTGAAAAAAGAACACCAACGCTTACAAAAACAGATGAATACAAATGTAAGCCCTGCTAGGGGGGGGGGGGGGGGATACCTTAAAATCTATCTAACTGTCCGGGTCAGGGCAACCGTGGTGAAACCCACGGTGGTTATATCTTATCCTTAGTCTAAATAAAATACTAAAATAAAACAAAAAAACTTTAACAATAATATAAAATTTATTTAACAAAATATGGAACCAAAAGTTATTATAAAAAACTAGAATCTAGATCTAGACAAAATAAAACACTCAAGACATACAAAACAAACAGAACTCAACGAAACAAAACACCCAATTTCGGACCACCGTCCTAGAAAGAGGAAAAATAGACAAATCAATTCAAAATGTAAAAACAGTTATACACAAGGCACTAAGAAGTTGACACAATTGAAAATAAATGGATATTGTACAAAATGAACTTTCAAATGAAAGTAGTACAAAGAACACACTTAAACGTAAATATCAGGTTACTGAGCATAAAACTACTAGTTCAATGCACACAATAATCAGCCTCAACAAGAGGTTCTCATAAAATATGTAAGTAAAATCTAGAGATAGATTCTAGATTCTCTAGATCCATGACTAAAATCTAAACCCAAACCACCATATTACCACGTGGTCTAGATACATCAACCATTGAGATTTCTTAAAGTCGAAGTGACTAAATAGTATGTAGTCACTTCGTATATAAAATAAGAAAACCATTAAAAGGAAACCATAATAAAACAGTATAAAAATAGCTCTACTTTACCATACACCACATACATGTGATACAGAAACACTTCAACACACAGGCCTCGACATTCCCACTGAATGTCCCTCCCTGTCCACACACCAACAGACAGACTCGAACCAGCCTAAAATCGACTTCCACACACCTCACACACTACACGTAAACAAATAGTCCCTAATTCACGGATAACAAACCAAACGCCACGAAACATGCAACAGAATTATATAAAAAGACACTTAATATAAACAATGACAACAATATAAACGAAATATATACAAACTAGCTATAAACAGGGACATAAACAGTGAGACAGCGGCACCAGAATACGGGACTACACAACTAAAAACTACGAACAATTTACGACATGAAACGAAACGATACATTCGCCTTCTAAGTTACAAATAATAATAATACACTCCAGCCGCTCACACAAACATTAATGTTTAAGATAGAAAATATAGTTAGGATTTAAAAGGCAAAATAGAGAAGGTTAGGTTGACAGCGAAAAGTATCACTTTAAATAATAAATAGGAGAGATTTTAATGTTTGAAATACAAAAAAAAAAAATGAAGAATATAGGCATATATATATATATATATATATATATATATATATATATATATATATATATATATATATATATATATATATATTCTTCATCTAGTTTTGTACCTCAAACATTCTATTCTTCTTCATCTCCTATATAATTATTGAGAGAGAAATAGACTTTTTATGGCCTGGAAATAAAACTATCGTCTATGAGGGCTCTGATACCAATATCTGGGAACCACTGAACTACCCAGTGACAATTATTTTCACCACTCCACGCATGTCAGACTGTGGTAATTATGTTGACGCGGTTCGCTTCAGTGATTCCGCCTACACCGCGGCTTTGTAAGACGTCTAATATATTCCCGGGAACAAGTGAACGAGTGAATGCTCGGGAACAAAAAAAATTGTCTGACAGAAACTGTTATATGACGCCAGGCCTCGCCTCGCTAGTCAAGCACAAAAGCGTCTCAGTGCCTGTGGAACTTGTGTCTATTTCTTTTTGTAAATTGAGAAACGTGAATGGCCTGTTTTTCTTCGAGTTATTCAAATGTAAATCAGTCTGTCGTATCTTTAACGTCTGGTCGTATCTTTAACGTCTGCCGTATAGACATGGCCGACGTCTCGATCGTAAAAAACATGCTATATGATCTCGTTGGGTAGAATCATAGTGTGAATTCCACAATGAAACGAGTACTGGTGTGGGTATTAAAGCAATAAAATTTAAGCAAGTAATCAATATGTGTGTGTATGTATGTGAGTGTCTGTATGCAGAGGCGTAGCGAGGGGGGGGGGGGGGGCGGGGGTGCGGACCGCACCGAGTGACACCATTTAGGGGGATGACAGCAAGGCAAAAAATAGCAAAATATATAGAGAAAAATTATAATTCCACTTAATTAAGTGATTAATTCGAGTGTTGAATAGTCTTTTAAAAGGTGCAAATCGTTTGAGGAGGGGGTGGGGAAGGGGGGGGGGATGCAAATCGAAAGTTTGATGGGGGTACAAATAAATCGAAAATTGAAAGTTTGGCCCCGGGAAGGGTCGCTACGCCTCTGGGGGTGACACCATTAAGTGCCGCACCGGGTAACACCCGACCTCGCTACGCCACTGTCTGTATGAGTGTGTTTGTCAGTTGTCTGGGTGTAACTGTGTGTATGTATGTGTGTCTGTTTAACAATCTGTATCTGTGTGCCTGTGTATGTGTATCTATGTGATTGATTGTGTATTTGTCTGTGTTTGTCTGTGTGTGTGTGCGGCTTTTTGCTTATCATTGTGTCTATGTGTATCTTGATATGTGTGTCCGAATGAGTGTTTCTGTGTTTAGTGTATGTCTACTTGTGTGTTTGCGTCTATGTCACTCTGAATATGTGTGCCTTTGTTTTTCTATATTTACATGTCTGTGTGTATTTATATATTTAACCGACGAGCCATAAAGAAAAAAATGATATATGGTGTATGACAGACGAGTGCAGTCAAGCACGACACAATTGCACTCTTACACTGTTTCACTGAGCTCAGCAAGCAGCACTGAAGCAGGGTATAATGTTACAGCAGTTTCAAGGTTTTTAATATGAAAATAATTTCAGCTGAACCTAAAATACCGTCCTCTGCGCCATCTAGCTTGTGCGGTAGTTCTCGCAGCTAGTTGGTCCTGTAGGGTAGAGGACAGTCACTGTGGTAGGTGTGGTAGTTTGATGTCCTGTAGGGTAGAGGACAATCACTGTGGTAGTTGTGGTAGCTAGTTTGATGTCCTGTACGGTAGAGGACTGTCATTGTGGTAGTTGTGGTAGCTAGTTTCATGTCCTGTAGGGCTGATGACAGTCACTGTGGTAGTTGTGGTAGCTAGTTTGATGTCCTGTAGGGTAGAGGACAGTCACTGTGGTAGTTGTGGTAGCTAGTTTGATGTCCTGTAGGGTAGAGGACAGTCACTGTGGTAGTTGTGGTAGCTAGTTTGATGTCCTGTAGGGTATACGACAATCACTGTGGTAGTTGTGGTAGCTAGTTTGATGTCCTGTAGTGTATAGGACAATCACTGTGGTAGTTGTGGTAACAAGTTTGATGTCCCGTAGCGCTGAGGACAATAACTGTGACTGTTGTGGTAGCTAGTTTGATGTCCTGTAGGGTAGAGGACTGTCACTGTGGTAGTTGTGGTAGCAAGTTTTTATTTCCTATAGGGTTGAAGACGGTCACTGTAGTAGTTCAACACGGTTTCATCTGCCTTGTTTCCCCACAAAACTAAACATAACCTACTATATGGAGACAATTTAAAGTTTAAGTAAAAAGACAAAATAAATTTTTACTTTAGAACTAATCAGTTGTGCTTAATTACCATCTCAGTACTTCAAATGAAATTGTGTTACCTTGGCTTAAAATTTGATCTAAGAAATAAACAACATGGACTTCTCATACTTCGATAGCCAACAAAAATAATTTAGTAACAAAAGTGCAAATGCCATTAAAATCGCTATTCGGTCTAATATCTTGAGAACCTTTGAAAGCAGTTCCTTACAAAAACCCACTCAGACATTGACGCATGAATTAACAGCAAAGAGTCCTTATAGAAACTGTATCTTGATGAAGCACACACGTCTCTGTGCGTATGGGTTGGACAGCCTTATAATGGCTTCACTATGAGGTAGCTCATACACACTTTGTGTTTGTGTTTTTTGTAGGATGAGACTGTACATTTTTATATTGTTTTTTCCCTCTTCTCTATTAGGTAGGTAATTTTAGTTTAAGGTTAAGTAATTATACAAGTTTAAAGTAACGATTGCATGATTATACAGTTAAGTTAATTATACAAAGGGGTAAGTAATTATACTGAAATATATACAAATAAAAATATACTATTATATATATATATATATATATATATATATATATATATATATATATATATATTACTTATAAAAATATATTTCTGTATGTATTTATATATTGTACAGCAAGGAACTGTTCATTTTACCCTACCTATGAGTTAACTGAAAGTAGTTCAACCACTAACCAGGTAAATAAAACAAATCTTAGGCAAACAGTTCAAACTATTGTTTACACACAGCGAACTATGTATCTATCCTATTTGTTTCCAAACCAGCGTTAGTTGTTTCAAACGTGTCCGTGCAGTTATACCGAATGTTGTTTCATATTAACACTTTATTTTTAATATGCTTTAATGAAATTAAAAATATATTTGTGATTACTTTTCATAAGATAAACAATCTATTTGTTCTCAGGCCTGCTTTGAAGCCTGCACGTCCGACCCAAAATGCTTGCTTTACATCTTCAATGACGGCGGGTGTAAGCTAGCAATTTTAACGGGCGATGCCCTGGACCCCAACACTAACTCCACGGGACGTGTCGTATGTGACTGCCGTGAGTGGTTCTTGTTATATGTACAACAGTGATTCTAGGGGGTCAAGACGTCCCCACGGCAGCTGATGACGGCACAGACAAACATAATTTCTTTCTTTCTATTTATTTTATTCACTTTTGGGTATAATATCCTTTCTGGTGGTATTTGTGACACGACAAAATACCTGAGATGTTTTCATAAATTAGTTTTTCATTATATATATATATATATATATATATATATATATATATATATATATATATATATATATATATATATATATATATATATATATATATATATATATTTCTAGGGAGACAGTGTTCAGTCATAGAGCATCTTGGTGCATTTACCACAGGATCAAACACTTCTCAGGTATAATTCATTTCAACTGTTTAAAGCAGATGTAATAAATCAATTCTATCACGCAGATTGAAATTTGCTTCAACAAAATAAGTTGAAAACCATTATAAAAGTATTACAGTGCTTATCGTAGAGCATGTTATCGCAGTACTTTGAACCCAGTGTTACAAAATATAGACACACATGCACACAGACACACATAAACACACACACACACACACACACACATATATATATATATATATATATATATATATATATATATATATATATATATATATATATATATATATATATATAATATCACAGGCCTGTTATACAGACTGCACATCCAACCCAAAATGTACTGGGTTTAGCTTTGTTGGGGGTAACTGCACGGTTCGTATTTTAGATGGGCCTGACATAGACACCACCAACAATCAGTCAACAAGAGGTTATGTCTTCTGCGATTGTGGTGAGTACATTTAAGATGTTTACTGTAAGTCCGGTGAGTGAATTTGTGTTATGTTTATTGTAATTGCGGTGGGTGATCTTGTTTTATGTTTACTGTAATTGTATTGAGTGAATTTGTGATATGTTTACTGTTATTGTAGCGAGTAATTTTGTTTTATTTTCTGCGATTATAGTGAATTAACTGCAGTTGTTAGTAAATGTGTGATTCAGTGCAGTATGCTTTATCTCTTCGTATTACTTTATTACACTTGTCTAAGTCTAAATGTTTTAGAAAATGCTTGCTTCGGTTATGACTATAATATATTTGTTATAGTTTTAATTAAATCTTAGTATAATATAATTTTATTACCTTTTTCCTTTTATTATGAGAGTGAATGGTAGAGCTTTTGGCTGCTAGCCCGTAGATCTCGAGTTCGGATCCACCCAGGTCTGATGGCTAACTGAGTTAAGTTGGGGAGAATAGATGCGGTTAGGTATAGTTCTGGCCACACTCTGCCTTCACATAAACAGGTGAACTCTACTTCATCTGCTAAATAGACCGCAAGGTTCGAAGGTGTATCTTTTTTACATTTTAAATACCCGACACCAGATAAAACAACGACATCTGCTACAACCGAACCCACAACAACAACACGAGCCCCAGCCCAGCGCTACTATGACTGCCACAGCTGTACCAGCGGCTGCAGCAGCAAGAAACAGAACTACCTGTGTCCTGCCAATGGGAAAATAAAGACTGGGACCAACACACGTTTTGTCAGGTGTAAGGGACCCTGCATGTCTACTGTCAAGCGAAAATTCTATCCAGGTGCTCAGTGCTATTTATATGTCTATTTCCTTATCAAAAACATATATTGTTATGGTTACTACTTACCACTAAGATAAAAATAAAAGCTAAACATAATTGATTTTGTTTTATAATTAAATATTTTAATTTTAAATGCACATAAATAAATTAATGATTTTACTTAAGGTATCTAGAGTAAGATCTTTCAATTAACAATGGAAAAGAAAAACATATTATATACATTAAGGAGAAAAAATTAAAAATTCAATGACTTTTTATAACCAGAACATGGTAATCATTCCAGATGTGGTCCGTGGATGTTCAGACGGCAAGTTCCCAGGTCTACGTATCCCAGCCAATGGATGCCTGACTCACAAGAAGGAAGTCACGTGCTTTTGTACTGGTGACCGCTGTAACACCAGAAACATGGTGCAGGAGCAGAGCAGGATGGGAGATGCATGGTGGATGGGGCGTAGACACAACTAATAACATGATGTTGACATGATGTAGACATTGGCAAATGACAAAACGTAGAACGCACTAAATGACACTATATAGACATTGGTAAACGACATGACCTGGCCACAAGTAAATGATTGTGGCCAGAATATCTTTATATTTTTGACACTATTAGACCTTTTAAAAAAGGTTTATTTCACTGACTACGATAATCAAACTTGGTGTAAGAGGTTGGTCCCAACAACATTTTTCAGATGGCTTGAAATTTAAAGACTGTGTAAATAAAACGTTTGCTATTGGTAAACGGTTAACTAATGTATTTTTAAAAAAATATTTGACCTACTCTATGCTAAATCTACATCAGTAAAACTGCTTAAAAATGATATACATGTAGGCAGAAGAACTGATAAGGTTTGTTGTACAAAATGCCCTACAGGAACCCGAAATCAAAGTGTGCAAGAGTTTCATTTTGGTTGGGAAGGAAATAATTATTGTTTTCATGAAAATAAAATTTTTTTTTTAAGTTAAATAAAATGTTCTATTGGATACAGTTTTATTTTCACTTAACTCGATTTTACAAGTTGCTTTTTATCCTCTATCTATTGTGCTTTTGTCGTCCTTAATGTGATAGGAAAGGTTATTGACTTCGTCAAATATATATTCACATTAATTCACGGGATGCAGCTAGTATATATATAAATAAATAAATAAATAAATAAATATATATATATATATATATATATATATATATATATATATATATATATATATATATGTGTGTGTGTGTGTGAATCACATATATTTGTGTATGTGTGTGTTTTGAGGCGCCTTAGTCTAACAGAGTATTGGCCTACTGCACATTGCCAGATTCTCTTCTAGTATCAAGCCGCCCCCCTCTCTCTCACTTTGCTGATAAACCCAAGATAGAGGAGGTTACCTGTGTAGCACGGAATAGTCAGTGTCACAGAAGCGGTAGACAGGAAATCAAAGTCGATATTCCTATCACCCAAGGGACTTCACTCATTATAGGATTCAGAATTTATTTCTCCAGGGTAGCAAAACCCTGCTTACGAGCCTTATCTGGCGCGGGTTTGAACTCTGGATGGGGTGGGGGAAGGACACACATACACATATACACACGCAACACACTCCCACCCACACCCTCCCACGCATCCACACTTCACGCACAACCAACCACCCAACAACCCAACCCACCAAGCAACCCACCCACACCCACAACCACAACGACCCACACCTATATACACACCCACCCACACACCCAAAACCCACACATACCCACAGCCACACCATCTCACGTCCACATACTCTCACATCCACTACCATATCCATCCATCCAGCCACACACACACACACAAACCCACACCCACAACTCTCACACACACCACCCACACTTACACACCCGCCCACACCCAAACCCACAACGACACACCTACACACACAAACCCACCCACATCCACACCTCAAACCAACACCAACCTACCCCCTTCAAGCATACTCATCCCTCCCAATCACTTACACACCCACACACAATACGCACACAGCCAACCCCACACATACGCTCACCGATACCAGCACACACAGTTATATACACACACCTACACGCATACCCACATGTCGCACACAAACACCCAAATACGCTCACACATACAAACAACTACACACAAACATTTATGAACCACTCACAAAAACCCACCCAAACAAACACAAACACATACACACATATAAATAGACATGTAACCTACAAGATGTTCTTGTTTGTTTTAACACAGAATATTAGCAATATACAAAAGTTAGTAGTTCTTGAGAATATGAATCATGCGTCTTATAACCCAAACTATTTAATATTCTTTTTAATCTTTTAAGATACAACCTTTTTAACTTTCAGACACGGTTGACCGACCATGTGAAAATATGTAAGCAATTAAAACGCAGAAGTTTTCAGTCACAGTACACCTACTAGATGATCCTGTCAGCATGTTAAAACGCAAACGTTTTTATTTCAATGTCATTTGATTGTGTTGGGTAGTAACTGACAGTATGTTCTTGCAAAGCAAATGAACAAAAATAAAAAAAATAAAAAATAAAAAACAACGTTAAAATATCTAAGTTGAGAACGATAAAATAATTTAATATGAACAACTTTTCAATTTTTCGCAGACAGCAGATAAATAGTTCTACACAATTTTTAATATTAATTGTTGTTTTTAAAAATAAATAAAGTAAAAAAAAAGTTCTGTTGAAAGTTCTACTACGCATTAACAAGAACGTGAGGCAATGACAAGATGAAACGAGTCAAGTTTTTGAAATGCAGATTTTAATTTATAAGCGACTTCTAAACTAATATTTACAAAAAAAATTGTAATCAACTTTTAGAGTTATACATTGAATTAGAGGTGTAACTTGTAATCTTAAATACAAATTCAATTATTTTTACTTAGGATTTTAACCAATGTAAAGCATAGAACAAAATGGTCCTTTTTACTTTCTAGTGTGCAGAGTATAGTGGAAGTATTGTAATCGTGAAAGAAAATCACATGCAATTTTGACACATTTCACCGTTTTACACCTCAAAACTTCATCATATACGGAGTATAGAGGAATTATTTAAATCGGGTCAAAATTCTAATACCAGATTTATCAAAATCTCTGCGTCTTACGCGTCATCGAGTAGGAAAAACTTTGCTTTATAGTTTGGTCCGCTTGTCTGTATGGATGTTTGTCTGTCTGAGAACACGATAACTTGAATACCGTTTCAGCTAGGTTGACGAAATTTCATATATAAATATTATATCAAATTTATAGATCTGTATTAACTTTTCTGCGATTTTCGGTAACCGAAAGTGGAACTTATTCTACTTTCAGTTTTTAAATTCTACAACTTGAGTACTGTTTCTTTTCGATTGACGAAATTTCACATATAAATTAAAAATAATAATCAAATTCTCTATTTTCTATCACATTTTGAGTACTTTCCGTTGACCGGATGTTGTACTTTACGCTACTATTTTCGATTTCTCCCAAAACGCATATGATTTTTAATTTGTTTCTTTGTCTTTCTACCTAATCGAGTTATTTTTACTTTTCGCGAAGGTCAAGAATAGAAAACAATGCACTGTTACTTAATTAGATGATTTATTAACGCTTTGAAAATTAATTAAGGTATTCTTTATATCGACTATTATACACACATTTTTTTGCTGTTCATTTGATGCACAATTATATTTTCTATTCAATTTAAAAAAAAATTAAAGTATTTAAAAGTTGATTAAAATCATGTTTAAATGCAGAGATGCCATCCCCCGCAGTGTAATATAAGAATATTCAAGAAAATGTAGGGGAGATCACTCCCGCTTTATTCAAATATAGACTTCATCCAAAGTCACAGAAGTCACACATGATTGTAACGCATGAATCACTTCACGCATTAAAGACTTGAACTGAAGCTAAAAAACAAGGTTATGTGTTTCACGTTGCAGCTGTCTAATTTTAGCAGTTCTTTGTCCTAAAAATATTTTTTAACGAATATCTACACTATGACTGAACAGCCTGTAGGCCTATATTTTAGTATTTTAAGAACGTTGAAGTCACTGTCTAGAAAGGATTGTAAGCGTTAAGTTGGTCTTCTTTCTGTTGTGTTTGCCCATGGCTGTATGGGGTAAGGTTTGACGAGTCCACTAAAGCGTCGTACCAGTGGCGTAGGCAGGGGGGGGGGTTAGGGGGGGGGGTCATAACCCCCCCCATAGAACCCTCGGTATATATAAAAAGTATGAGGGGGGGTGCAAATCGAAAGTTTGAGGGGGGGGGGTGTAAATCGAAAGTTTGAGGGGGGGGGTGCAAATCGAAAGTTTGAGGGGGGGGGGGGGGTGCAAATCGAAAGTTTGTCCCCGGGTAAAAATTGGAACCCTCCCCCCCCCCTTGAGACGATCCTGGCTACGCCACTGCGTCGTACATATCTACAATGGAAGAGAGAGACGGTGCACTCAGTGTTGTGGTCAGCCTGCTACAGAAAGTGTGCATTGAGTTGTGTGGTCAGTGTTTTAATAATACAGCAACTACAAGTGCTAAAATAATGACTTGAACAATGTGCGAGAGACACTATAGACTGCACCTCTTTTAATGCGTCACAGCTTTTGAGAAAATAAGTCAGGTGTAACCAAGGTGACCTTGGCGAATGTGAATGTCAAAAATACACGCCCTACTGAATTTGTAATAGGAATGCCCTGCCACGTGAAACTTCATAACTAAGCGTTTTTTATATGTATATGAAACCTTTTTTTGTTTGTTATTATTTTCGAGATGTTTGAATAGATGGCTAGCTAGTAAGAGTTATAAGTTGTAGAAATGTTAAAACCCGATGTATTCCACAGCTTAAGGCGTATGTTTGAAATACTGGGATCGAGACAACTAAAATCAGAAGAGACAAATAAAGCAGATACTCAGAGAGTTCAAACAGCTCCCCAGATAGCTCACACAGCTTCTCAGATAACTCTCCCCGGTAGCCTACTAAGAGAGTTCAAACAGCTCTGTCGTCGATGCTCATTGACTACCGAATTAGTAAAGTTGACGAAAATTCATATACAAGTATTTTCAAACTATCTTGTAGTTATATACCAACTTTTCGGCGATTTCCAGTAACCGGAAATTGTGCTTACTCTACTTCCGGTTTCTAAATAGCACAATTTTAAATTAATTTTTATAAAGTGATTAAGCATCAAATTATATCAAGGCTCATGCAACATTTAATTTTCATCCGGTCAAACGTATCAATTAAAAAAAATAGTTCACTAATTTACACGTATGACAAAGACAAATACAACTAAATTAGCTTGTACACAATTTATATTTTAATTTTAACTTAAAATCTCACTTTTCTGAACTGCTTTTCTAAAAACAATGTATAATGATACAAGTATCTATTCAACATTTGACAAGATCCGAATTTGCTTAAAACTAAATCTGTTAGCTGAGCGATATATTGGTTTTAGTATTGGTGTTATAGTAAACATTGTTTCAAATAATTAATTGTTTTATAGAGAGTCACGTCACAGAATATCGCTAAGTGGCTCAACATTGAGATATACATTTTCTTTCAGGTTCTCATTTTTCATTGAAGAAAATTTTAAATATTAAAATCGATTAGATAATATAAAATTAAGTTGGCTACATTTAAATAATCAAAATATTAATTTATCGTTTTCAGTTTTGGCATTTAGACAATATTGTAAATTTTGGGTAGATGAAATTAAATATTTTGAAAAACAAAAACACATTCTATAAGTAGGTTTCTAGAAACTTTAGAGCAATCTCCAGTAACAGGAAATGATACATAACAATATATGTGCGGTTTCTTTAAAATCTTTTCAATTAGTCGGATGAAATTTCACGTGTAAAATTCTATAGATAGTTTTTCATCACTTCATCACTTGTTGTCGATTTCTCTTAGCCTGAAATGCCACTTTTTTATGTCTTTCGTAATTTTTTTGAAGAATTTGATATTTTTTAATCAAATGCCGCAATTTGCTCTATGGACTGTTTCCCTTTATGTATTTTGTCAAAAACTTCCATTTTTCTATCTTGTGATTCTACTGACTTTGACAACCCCAACCGTAAATGTTTTGTACGAATAATTATCATTAAAATTAAAAAAAAAACCCACGTTTTCTGATTGAACTAAAAAGTAGAAAATAAATGTTATACATCACAATAATGGTGATTTTCTTTTACTTTTACTTTTACTTCGGCGTGGGAAAATATGCATTGGAACTCACCCCTGCTTTATTTTAAAATATTTGTAAGGCTCCGCATTACGGCTAGTGTGATATAATTATCTTAATTTTTAGATGATTAGATGAACAACCTCCCTTCATTAACTTAAACCCACTAAAAACATAGCATCCACAAAAACCACACCGCTACTTGTTTCACACCAAACATGATTAACACGCACTTTTTAAACAACTATTCTACGACACCCACGTCAATTCCAGCCATATAGACGTCACGCATGACTGCTACGTCCTGAAAGGAGGGCTCAGAAAACAAGTTATTACGTTCTAAGTTGTGGCCTTACAAGTTTTATAGATCTTGACCTGAAACAGATTTTGGAAACGAAAAGTTTGACCGTACCGAAATATATAAAACAGAATAAACATCAGCGTTTTTATGTTGGAATTTTATTTACGTTGATGTTGGAGAGCTGAAAAACTTAGTAAAATTACCTGGACAAGTTGAGAGTTTTAGTATAGCAAGCATGAAGTTGGTCTTCTTTTTGTTGTGTTTACCAATGGCTCTATCAGGTAAGGTGTTACTGGTTACTTCTACTGGTGTCACCGTGTTTGTGTTCAAGGTGCTTGCTGGGATATAAGTTACAACATTGCTTTCTAAGTTATAAGTTATATATATATTTACATTTTGTATGTATTTAATTAGTTTAAATTTTTTGCTCTTCCTTTTCCAATATATGACAAAGTATAAAGAAATGAAAAAATTGTATTTTAAACATATTAATTACATAATTTTCTCATTTAGTTTTGCAAAACAACCACCTATATCACACGTACAAACACATGAGCACTCAGAGAAACCAAGTTCAGAAATTTAACCAACTAATTTTTCGTTTTGTTAAGAAATTTAAGAATATGATTATTTATAATAATATACAGCTGATTATACTTTGAATGTTTAACATTTTTTTATAGTATCCTCCCACTTCATTTTTGCGTTTTTTGTTTGTTTGTTGGTAGCTCAAGATTGCACGGCGTCGCTTAGCATTGTAAATAAGCCTTTAAATGTATCATCCGCGCAGGTAAATTTTTATTTCTTTAAACTTTAAATTGTTTTAAGAGTAGGGCCTACAATAATTAATTATTGCTTGTTTTTGGTTAGAATTTCGTTGATTACATCTACGATGTCAATATATATAATTAATATATTTTTAAAATGGTCAAATATTTGACATCAAATAGTTTAGGATGAAACTTTGCTTTCCTAGTATCTAGATCTACATAAAAATTCCACTGTAGGTCTGTAAAATAATTCCACCCTAGATCAATATAATAATTTCAATCTAGATCAATATAATAATTTCACTCTAGATCTACATAATAATTTCACTCTAGATCAATATAATAATTTCACTTTAGATCTATATAATAATTTCACTCTAGATCTATATAAAAACTAGGTATACTGCCTAGCTTCGCTAATTCATTTACCCAGGTCTATGGAAAAAAATGAGCCAGAGGTACAGAGCGAAATAGCACCCTGTCGGGGCGCCGGTGACCGCCCGGATTCGATTCAGTTAAAGACCTTTCTTATTCACAGTCTATCGCACTATTTAAAACGAAATTATGCACCATAGCGCTCACAGGATAGCCTAGAGCACCAAATCAAACCCTGCCGGTGCGCCGGCGGAAGCGCCTGATTCAATTTTAGTGAACGACTATAATACCCCAATCTTCAGACACAATAAGAATTTTGTAAATTTTCTTTAATTTTGTTTAATGCACATGCCGTCAAACAACACTATAAGTTTGGAAAATGAAATTTGTTTGAAAAGCCTTTAATATTAATTTTTTAAAACCAATAATCAAGATAAGAGCCCTTTAGATATATTTCAGTATGGCGATCAAGTCTAGTTATTTGTTCCTTTGTACCACGGGTGCGTGATCTTGATCAAGAAGGAAAATCCGTTTTCCCCAAAAAATCTTGACGTTTTACACCTCCATGAGGCGAAAAAAATAGATTAGCAATTTTGTCCGTATATCTGTGTGTTGCTGTGTGTCTGAGAACACGAAAATTTGAGTACCGTTACAGTGAGGTTTGAATGAAATTTAATATATATGTATTAAATCAAATTTGTAGTTCTGTATCAATTTTTCAGCTATATCCGGTAATCGGAAATGGAACTTATTCTTCCTTTGGTTTTCCTAATGCTTTTAAATAACCAGAGTACTCTTTCAGATAGATACATGAAAATTCACAATTATCAAATCTATTTCTCTGCATTCTGTCATATTTTGAGTAATTTTCGTTTACCGAAAGAAATACTTTACGCTATTTCCGATTTCTCAAAAAAAAACAACACAACACATAGTAATTTATTAAGTACTAATATTCCACACTGTTATAAACACATTGTGTGCTGTTCACTCGGTGCGCATTTCTTTTTTCTACAATATTCTAATGTATTTTAAATGTATTACATATTTAAAAATTGATTAAAGATCGTTTTTTTGAGAAATCGTAATTAGCCTAGATTAGTACTTCTGGTCAACAAAAGCTACTCAAAATTTGAAAGAAGACAGAGAATTAGTTCTTTTTACTTATATGTGAAATTTTATTTATCTATCTGAAATAGTACTCAGGTTATAGGAATTAAAAAAAAATTGAAAGTAGAAAAAGTTTCACTTCCGGTTATCGGAAATTACTGAAAACTTGATAATGATCTGCAAATTTGATATAATACTTATATATGAAATTTCATCAACCTAGCTGTAACGGTACTCAAGTTATCGTGTTCACAGACACCCATACATACACACACACACACACACACACACACAAGGAATATGAATTAAAGAAGAATTTTAAGAAGCATATGTAGGCTTTTTCTAATTTAATGCAGAATAGGTTATTTAAAGTAATAGGAATAATAGAAATAGTGTAGTTTACAATTATATCACTTACTTTGTTGTTTAATTTATTATTGTAACGCTTTGTTCTTTAATTTAGAAATAAGTCTGTTGTGTACAATTTTATAATTTACTAGGAGTGTTTTGAAAGCTGTGCTTCCGACCCTAAATGTACTGCATATAGATTTGCTGATACATGCATAAATGCAGTCTCCAACGACGTGCCTGCTGATACTGACACTGAGAATATTACTGGTACTGTTACAGTATTCGTGCATTGCAGGAGTAGTAAGTAATTAGGTTCCATATAGTAAATTTAAAAAAAGCCAATGTTTGATAAAGTATATATAAAGTATAAAGTATATATATATATATATATATATATATATATATATATATATATATATATATATATATATATATTAATATTCATATATAAATATACACATATAAATATTCATATATAGGCCTATAATATATATATATATATATATATGTATATATATATATATATATATATATATATATATATATGTAATTTTTTACCAAACAGCACAGCAGTGTAAAGCAAAAGCAAGTGCTATTGAAGAAATATCATCAGTTAACAACACTGTAGGTTTAGTAGAACAAATATATTATCGTATGATTAGATTGGGTCGTTTATAAAAAAATATTCCTAAATTTAAAAAAAAGTATCCTTTGTTTCTCCTGCTAAACTCACACAGTATGTCTTGTGTTGAAACTATTTACATCATCGAAGCTATTTAGCATTGTATTACTGATAGTATAACTGTGTGGTGGAATTGTAGAGTGTTTGACTGACTGCTTAAAGTCTCGAGTTCGGATCTCGGCTCGGACTGGTGAGTGTAGGACATCACTGAGTACACCCAGCTCTGATGGGTACCTGACTTGCGTGAGGGAAAAAAGACGGCTTGGCAAGGTGCTGTCTTCACTTTCCCTACATATGCCGAGGTAGTTGAAACAGATGAACTCTAGTTCATTTGCAAGATTTGCATGAACTCTACTTTATCTACCCCATATGCTTTGGTCACGAACAGTTGAAAAACAAAATTTTATATTGTTACTTTTTTTATTGAACTAATAAACGAAAACTCTAAATCACAGTTTCGCTAATTCACATGATCTATCTTTCCTAAATTTCGTCATTTACACTGAAATGTAAATGATTACACTGAAAAACTCCACAGGAATGTTTCCGCAACTGCTCCTCTAATCCAAGATGCTATGGTTACAGATATTCAATAGGAAACTGCATATATGCTTTAGCGAGCGGAGACGACATCGACATTTCTACCTCCACCTCGACAGCTATTGTGTGCTGTTCTTGTGGTGAGACAGTACCCACTTCTTGTCCCAAGTTTTAACCAAAGCTAGTTTTGGGGATTAATTTATAAATATTTTTTTTCTTAGTAAATAGCACGATACATACAAAAATGATTAAATCAAATCATACAATGAATAAAAAAGCATTCAAACATTAGAACAGTTAGGATCAAAGTAATGTAAAAGATGTCGAAAGGATTATGAAGATAGAAATAATTGTTTAGGCACTTCTCTGTGCCGCTCAAACTAGAGAACTGTTGACGCTTGAATGATGTTATTGAGCAACTTTCGGTTTTATGTTTTATACGGTAACATTGAAATTTTGGTGTTTACAAAAAACCCAAAGTATTTTCTCTTATCTACTTTTCATATACACATATTATATATATATATATATATATATATATATATATATATATATATATATATATATATATATATATATATATATATATATATATATTCATGGATATGACGGTGTACTAATACCGTTATAGCTGTTATCAATATAATTTTATACCAGATGATCCGATATCGACGACCGCAGCATTTACCACCACCACGCTAACAACCAGTCCTATAACGACCACCATTACAAAGATAACCACTACAGCTAGCACAACCAGCACCACCAGCACACGAGCACCAGCCACCACGCAAGCAGATACAACCACGAACGAACCAGCAACCACAACAAGATTAGTAACAACCGTGAACAACCAGCAGACTACGAATTCTGCAACCAGAAATAACCCAGAACCCACACCAACCACACGAGCCCCAGCCCAGCGCTACTACGACTGCCACAGCTGTACCAGCGGCTGCAGCAGCAAGAAACAGAACTACCTGTGTCCTGCCAATGGGAAAATAAAGACTGGGACCAACACACGTTTTGTCAGGTGTAAGGGACCTTGCATGTCTACTGTCAACAAAACACCTTTTGGTGGCGGTGAGTAGATCATGAACATTTATCATTAAATAAGGTGCCAGAAATACTAATTTGAAAAACAATGTGATAACATTATATGCAGTGTATAGGCTGTTGGTTGATACGCTCGACTGCTAACACTTAAGTCTCCAATAACATCCCAGGACGGACTATGATATAGAATGTGACGAAACTAACATGTTTTCTAAAAACAATATCTCATACATTTTCGTTTTAATGTATTTCTATACTTGGGTCAAAGGTACTGACCCATTTGCGGTAACAATGTTAAGCGTTGCTTGTACTGCCTGCGTCCGATAATGACATAATAATTGATTCTTTTTATCTTTTTAAATAAGAGTCGCTATGTTACTAGTAGAAAACAAAATACAAACATAACTTTCTTTTGCCAATGCTAACCATATCTAAACCTAACTTCTGCCCAAGTCCTACTAGAGCCCTAACTCAAATATCTGAACTTAACACTAAACCTTTTTTCTGAAATACTATCAACACCCTGACACACTAATATAGTTCTTCTGTTCCAGATGTGGTCCGTGGATGTTCAGACGGCAAGTTCCCAGGTCTTCGTATCCCAGCCAATGGCTGCCTGACTCACAAGAAGGAAGTCACGTGTTTTTGTACTGGTGACCGCTGTAACACCAGAAACATGGTGCAGGAGCAGAGAAGGATGGGATATGGATGGTGGATGTGGCGTGGACAGCATTACAAAAAATGAGAAGATAATGCTAGTAGACCGACACATAAATAACATAAAATGGGTTGAAAATTCTTTTGATTATTTTCTAATATAACCTGATTGTTTTTTTTGTTTTGTTTGTTTTTCACTATATCCTTTTGAATGTTGTCGTTAATTTCAGTGTAGGCCTAAATTGCTAAACTAAATATATAATTATGAGGTTTAGCTAGAGCGCTCCACGGAATTATTGAAATTTTCAAAAGTAAAACAAAATAAAATCAAATTGAATTTATTTCTATAATCTTTTCCTTGTCAAAGTTGAAGACTAATCTTGGTGTAATTATTTATAAATATGTCAACATATTTGTGGTCTATACCAAAGAATAAAACGTATCAATTAGTTTGCAGGTTTACACAGAAAAATGTTTTACAATCGAATAAATTGTGACAAAGTAAAGGCTAAAAACAATTTACGTTTGTTTTGTTTTCTTCATGAATAAAATAAAATTGATATAGATCACTGACACTTCATTTGTATCCAAATAAACACAAATCATATAAAAAAACACCGTATTTTTTAATAAAAAATATGGTAGGCCTATTAGAATGAATGCAAATCAAGTAACCATTGTAGTGTGACAGGACAAATGATCTCAGGACAAATGATCTCAGACAAAATATCTCAGACAAAATATCTCACGGACAAATGATCTCAAGACAAATTATCTCAGGACAAATGATCTCAAGGATAAATGATCTCACGGACAAAAGATACCAGGACAAAATATATCAGGACAAATGACATCATGGACAAATAATCTCAGAATTTAAGGGCCTAGTTCCAACCAAAAAAACAATTATATTTTCATTATAGTGGTTTTGTAAAAAACAAACAGGTCTACTATAGCAGTGATTGTTCTACAGTAAGGGGTCATCCATAAATGACGTCACGGTTTTTTGACGATTTTTACCTACCCCCTCCCCTCCGTCACACATCGTCACAATAAGCCAGACCCCCACCCCTAAAATGATGTCACACCTCGGCCTTCAACCCCCCCCACTCAAAATTGCAGTTGAAGTTTTCTTAAAACATCGATATTTTTCCAAAATCTTGTCTGAACTCTGTCAATATAGAGTATTTTAATCAATTCCTATTGCAATTTATTAAAAACAGTTTTCTGAAACGCGAAATAACGTTTTAAAATAGTTTCTAACATTGCTTTTTTATAATGCAAAAGTGTGACGTCGCACCATCTGAACCTCCCCATCTCTCCCTCATCACACACCGTCACAAAATTACGGACCCCCCTCCCCCTACGAGTGTGACGTCATTTATAGACGACCCCTAACTAACACACACTGTTGTGTAGAAAAATATAAAATCTACAAGAGCTGTACTTTGAAACTAGATAGGCAAACATTCAGACTACTTCCAAGACTTATTACCCTTCTTTAAAACACAGGTGCCCATATGGGCATATAGCTCGTTTACATCGTTTGTACAATGTAAATTAAAAAGCAATTTATTCTCTTAATTATTATCTAAATAAGGCACACCAAAGAATCCTATGGCTATAAACATGTATGTATTCAAAACTAATAATATAAATTTCAAAAAATCATAAAAATAAACATAACGCGAGAAACCATTGCACAAATCAAGCTTACGTGTTTATATAATTTTGACCAGCTTGTCTACTAATTAATTTTTTTCCCCACAATTTTCGGTAAACATGAAAATGTAATACAAACATTTGTTCTGGTCATTTGTAAATCACGATTATTGCGGGCCCGAAATGAGTTCGGACTTATTTTTGTCTGGTTCATTATCTCAGAGTGGTTATACATTGCAATAAAATAGATTAAAATACTCAGGTAATAGACTATTTTAAATTTAGAGAAGAATAAAATTATCAAGCAAACGATTGAATTAAAAAAACATCTTTAGATAGAATAATACAACATTGTTTAGCTTTACACATAACTTGAACATTTTGAATTTATGATATTACTTGTTAACTATAATTTCTTTTATTCATTGTAAATTTTATAAACACATTTTATAACTTGTAATAAATTTGCTTAAAGCTAAAATGTAATAACTTCCGACATATTAAGGATTCATATTTAATATTGTTATTGCCCCTATACTTCTATTGTTTAAGACATTAATTAACAATATGAAAGTGGTCAAACTAGATAAAGTAATTTATTATTTACTCTACAGGCTAGGAGTGCTTACTAAATTTTTGCGATTTAATACATTGTAAAAAAAAAAACACTAACTTTAAAAAAAAACGTGCACACATATTTTAAAATGATTACTATATAAAACCATCATATACACAGTGTTGAAAACAGACGAATTAAATAAAATATGAAACAAAGCCTAGACTTTTACGAGTTTAAAATAATCCAACACTATAAAGTATGGTAGGGCTCGTTCTCATTTTTTTCACGGCAACTTTATACCACTTCCGGTTATCGGAAATAATTAAAAGTTGAATGTAATTCAAGAATAAGATTTTATGATAATATATGAAATATCGTCTTAGAAACTAAAATAGGGCTTAGTTCTCAAGTTATTTTGCTCTCACGGAAATAAAGTTCCATTTTCTATTACCGGCAATCACTTAAAAATTGATTGAAACATGCGCATGCAAATTTAGACTTGTATGTGAAATTTCCACTGCCTAACTTTAATGGTACTTAAGTAGAATGTCCAACTTCCGGTTACTGGAAATCATTCAAACGTTGAAGGAAAACTATAAATTTGATATAATACTTGGAAATGAAATTTGGTCAACATAACTGAACAGTACTCAAGTTATCGTGTCAGGATTTAGATTTTTTTACGATTAAAATACATCCTTCATTTTCCATTTACGACAGAGTAGAGAGGTTTAAAACGGCAAAAATTGTCGAAATTCCATTTAATTCTATTTATTTTTTGTGTACGATTACATGTATTTCTTCATGTTCTGTATACGAGAAAGTAATTTTTTTTAGATATTTTAAATTGGTACAGAGTACTGTCGTGTTAAAAAAGTTACTTTATTTTCTGTTGGTACGAAGTGCTGGCGTGTTAAAAAATGTTAGGCGTTTTCTGTTGGTACAAAGTAGTCTTGCTATTTTTTTTAGGTATTTTACATCGGTACGAAATCTATCATTTCTAAAAGAAAATGCCTTACGTACAATATACTGTTACGTATAACATGTTCGCTAGTTTTTGTAGGTTCAAAGTGGTGTCTTTTTCAACTTATTAGTATTTGTGTTGGTAAAACTTGCTGTTTTATACGCATATTTAGTATTCTCTTTTCGTCCAAAATGTTATATTGCGTAACATTTTTAAATATTTTCTGTTAGTAAAAATAATGCCTTGTACGACAGGTGTGTTATTTTCTGTTGTTAGAAAATACGTTCCTTTGTGGTTTAGTTTTTTTTTTTAAATTCAGATTTTTCTAATATTGATTTAATGGAATCTCCTTGTGAAAAAACGTATTAATATTCTTAGAACCAACGATAGTAAAATAAGACCGTTAAAATTATAACCTGAAGATAAAAAAAAAATTTCTTAGGCGAAGCAGCATCTAAGAAAAAAATATTTTAATTCTGCAGACATTTCAAAGTGTTACAATATATGGGTCGAAGGGGGGTGGGGGGGGGGGGAGCTACCTGCTGCAATATCGCTGGTGTGTCTGGGCGCCGCCCTTAGTTTGGTAGTCATGTGTTGTAGTAGCCCCCACCTAATCTCTAGTAGACGGCGCTCATCAAACGAATGTAGGCTAAACTTGTCTATTAGCTAACAGTTAACTTATTTTTATATTTATGTGCCAACATAAACCCTTAACCCAAAAACGCAAGCAACACGTCAAATCCCAATATTCAAAGCAACACAGTCTTCACGAACACACTGAAACGAACATTTCGACTTTCAAAAGAAAAAAAGATAATTTTATTAAAAAAAAATTCAAAGCGTGGTTTATAATTAAATTTTTATGGCAAAAGAAAGCTAGATCTAGGTATGGCACAGGATTTGAGGGCCAGTTTCTTGATATGTCAGCAGGTTTTAGCTGCAGAGTTTCTTAAATCCTGTGAATCTTTTTTCCCTTTTGATGTATTAATTTGAGAAGGCCTGACTACAAACTTTGATATACTGTCATCACATAAGCTCATGTTCGTCTACCTAATCTTTCCACTTGGTTTTTGAATTTTCAGAAAAGTCAAAAATACAAGTTGAGTTATGTTTTTTTTGCCGACTACGTTTTTAATTAGTTCAGATTATGTTTTGTTTTCAATTAAAACGCTGTAACGTATTTGTAACTTTCGTTTGTAAAAACTGCGTCGTTTATTTTATATATGTGAGAATAGTGCAAGGGACACTACCCCCCTGGTTTATATAAGAGGGGGATGAAAGGACGGAAGGGAAAAGGGGTGGGTGGGTTGGTGGGTAACCCACTGTTTCGATCCAGGATGTCTTACAAGAGTGTCGGAAGAACTGGTGCTACTTAAATTAGATTCAATGCGCTAGATTCGATATTTTTCTTCAACCATTTTCTTAAAGGTTATTAGGTCTTCAGTGGTGTAAGACGGCAAGTTGGCTGACTTCAGCTCGGGTTTACACGCCTCAGTGAATCTGTCGCACAATCTTGACATTCTATCAGACACTGTCAACTGAAATAAGTGGAAATGCTAGTCAACAGGCCAAGGAACTGAGGCGTCTTACATCCGAGCCGTTTGATAGCAGGTGTAAGTGCTATTCTCACATTGTCAATATTAAATCAACAGCAGTCAACTTTACATTAACAGCAGTCAACATTATATCAACATCACATTAACAGTAGTCAACATTATATCAACATCACATTAACAGTAGTCAACATTACATCAACATTACATCAACACAACGTCAACACTACAGCAACATTATGTCAACATTACATCAACAGCAGTCAACAATACATCAACATCACATCAACAGCAGTCAACATTATATCAACACTACATCAACACAACGTCAACTTTACAGCAACATTATGTCAACATTACATCAACAGCAGTCAACAACCGCTATCGGTTTATATTAATATTATCAGTTTTTAAACTAACCAAATAACATTTCTTGGCTTATAGATTTATTAGTACAAACGTAAAAAAAGCAATTTAAAACTTTCAAAACAAGCAGTTTGAAAGTTCCTATGGTGGTTTAATTAAACATTTACTTTAGTAACGTAAAAACAATATAGAATTTTAAAAAAATCATTTGTGATTTGACGGGAAAAGAAATATGTAAAAGCAGTGTAAATCAGGGTTCTGAAACTTAAAAGTTACGAAAAAGAAAGCCTAAAGCTCTTTTTATTTATTTTAACCCGTTATTTTTCTTCACATAATCTGCGAATGGTTGAAGTTTTACAAATTTTAGAACCACTAATTTAGATTCAGAGATTTTTGTTCAACCTCTATAAATGTCGGACTTAAATAAAACATAAACCAGTTACCGGACAACTTACCTTGGTACCATTTTGCTGTTATGATTCAACGACATCACCCACTCCCCGCCCCCCGCTACCAACCTTTGACCCAAATCCCCTTCAGTGATCTGCATGACTGGAGACAGCAACTGAACTTGGCTGTACGCGTCAAGAGCGCCATTGGTACACTTATCAGGGGGAAGCTAGGGGAGGGAGGAAAGGGCGGTCGCCCCAGCAAAAAGGGGTACAAAAAAATTAAACGGCTCATTAGCTAGGCTATTTAATTATACACGGTCAAAGTTAAGAAAGTAAGCAGCTAGAAGTCTTCACACACTGATTTAACGGTTTTCTACATCAATTGTCTCTTTTGGACATTAATCTAAATAAAAACTTATTTTTATCAGCGTGTACACTTGACAACAATTTCAAAATAGTTGTCATCGACTCCGCCCTTGCGCCTCCCGCTCCGCTAGCAGATTAAATCCACGCAGTACAGCAAACTCCGTAGACCGTAAAGATATTATTTAAAGTTGAACTGAGAAAAAAAATCATATGACATTTGACATGCAAGCCTTAATTCATAAACCAGCATTGGCCCACACTTAAAGAAAATCCCGCATAATACATACTCTATTCATCCTAAGTATAAGCTCTACAGGCTCTGATAGCTTTTAACCAAGAACCTGCAAGACTATATACAAATCTTAGAATTCTTAGAATGTCTTTGAACTGGCAAAATTAAAACTTTGGAGTGTGTGACAACTACATGGCTTTATAAAAAGATTACTGCCAAAATCAACATAAGGCACATAGCCATATATGTTGGCACGGTTCCTAACATGATAAACCAAAATGCTTTAGTAAACATAATTAATCCGTTGCAAAGTTTGACAGCATTTCTAGCTATGTCAGGTACCAACCAGCCCACTTCAATGTTGAAACTGGTCTTGAACGATCATCTATAATAATAGTTTCGCTGTCTGTCTATCTGACAAGAACGCTCTGTCTGACAAGAACGCTCTGTCTGACAAGAACGCTCTAGAGAAAACACAAGCAAAATAAAAACATGCACAGTAATTCGAAAAACGAAATATGACGTCGACACATTTAGCGTAGAGTAGAACATAATCTCAAACCAGAGAGTGCACACAGTAATGTAATGACGTCATTGATTATCGCGTAAACATTGAAAAAAAGGAAATGTTGTCTAATCTAAATGGTTTGCGTGAAGAGTTTCTTGCATACAATTCTTCGGGTAGGGGCGAAGCCCCACCCCCCGCGTAAGAACGTCTGAGCCCCCCCCCCTCCCCAACTCAAAAGAAATTTCCTCATCGATACTCTATAATAAAATTACCGCCTAATTAATGTGTCTAATCTAAAAAGTGGTTTTCTTGCAATGGGACGGTAGACATGTTTTTTTTTGGAGGGGGGGGGGTGGGAGGGGGGGGTTGTGGGGTGGGGGGGTGGGGGTGGTGTGTGGGGGGTGGGTTGGTTTCAGTGTTTCTTTCAGACTTTTTCCTCCCCGGAGAGGGGTGGGGGTACTTGAAATTTTCGGGGGCGGGGGTAGAATTTTCGGGGAGGGGGCGGACACTGGAAAAAGTATATAACTATATTTCGTTGAATGGGACGGTAGACATGTTTTTTTTGGGGGTGGGGGGTGGTGGAGGGGTGGGGGGGGGGGGGGTGGTGTGTGTGTGTGTGTGTGGGGGGGGTGGGGGGTGGTGTGTGTGGGGGGGTGGGTTGGTTTCAGTGTTTCTTTCAGACTTTTTCCTCCCCGGAGAGGGGTGGGGGTACTTGAAATTTTCGGGGGCGGGGGTATAATTTTCTGGGAGGGGGCGGACACTGGAAAAAGTATATAATTATATTTCGTTGAATGGGACGGTAGACATGTTTTTTTTTTGGGGGGTGGGGGTGGGGGGCGGTGTGTGGAGGGGGTGGTGTGTGGGGGTGAGGGGTGGGGGTGGGGGTGGTGTGTGGTGGGGGGTGGGGGTGGTGTGTGGGGGTGAGGGGTTGGGGTGGGGGTGGTGTGTGGTGGGGGGTGGGGGTGGTGTGTGGGGGTGGGGGGTGGGGTGGGGGTGGTGTGTGGGGGGGTGGGTTGGTTTTAGTTTAGAGAAAAGAGACAGCACTATCAGCCTAGCGCCCGTTGTACCCTTCCTCAACGGGCCATTTTTCTCGTCTATAATAATAGTTTCGCTGTCTGTCTATCTGACAAGAACGCTCTGTCTGACAAGAACGCTCTGTCTGACAAGAACGCTCTAGAGAAAACACATGCAATTTAAAAACATGCACAGTAATTCGAAAAACGAAATATGACGTCGACACATTTAGCGTAGAGTAGAACATAATCTCAAACCAGAGAGTGCACACAGTAATGTAATGACGTCATTGATTCTCGCGTAAGTAAACATTGAAAAAAAGGAAATGTTGTCTAATCTAAATGGTTTGCGTGAAGAGTTTCTTGCATACAATTCTTCGGGTAGGGGCGAAGCCCCACCCCCCTCGTAAGAACGTCTGAGCCCCCCCCCCCCTCCCCAACTCAAAAGAAATTTCCTCATCGATACTCTATAATAAAATTACCGCCTAATTAATGTGTCTAATCTAAAAAGTGGTTTTCTTGCAATGGGACGGTAGACATGTTTTTTTTTGGGGGGGGGGGGGTGTGGGGGGGGGGTGGTGTGTGGGGGTGGGGTGGGTTGGTTTCAGTGTTTCTTTCAGACTTTTTCCTCCCCGGAGAGGGGTGGGGGTACTTGAAATTTTCGGGGGCGGGGGTAGAATTTTCTGGGAGGGGGCGGACACTGGAAAAAGTATATAATTATATTTCGTTGAATGGGACGGTAGACATGTTTTTTTTGGGGGGTGGGGGGTGGGGGCGGTGTGTGGAGGGGGTGGTGTGTGGGGGTGAGGGTGGTGTGTGGTGGGGGGTGGGGGTGGGGTTGGTGTGTGGGGGGGTGGGTTGGTTTTAGTTTAGAGAAAAGAGACAGCACTATCAGCCTAGCGCCCGTTGTACCCTTCCTCAACGGGCCATTTTTCTCGTTAATACTAATAGTTTCGCTGTCTGTCTATCTGACAAGAACGCTCTGTCTGACAAGAACGCTCTGTCTGACAAGAACGCTCTAGAGAAAACACAAGCAAAATAAAAACATGCACAGTAATTCGAAAAACGAAATATGACGTCGACACATTTAGCGTAGAGTAGAACATAATCTCAAACCAGAGAGTGCACACAGTAATATGACGTCATTGATTATCGCGTAAACATTGAAAAAAAGAAAATGTTGTCTAATCTAAATGGTTTGCGTGAAGAGTTTCTTGCATATAATTCTTCGGGTAGGGGCGAAGCCCCACCCCCCGCGTAAGAACGTCTGAGCCCCCCCCCCTCCCCAACTCAAAAGAAATTTCTTCATCGATACTCTATAATAAAATTACCGCCTAATTAATGTGTCTAATCTAAAGTGGTTTTCTTGCAATGGGACGGTAGACATGTTTTTTTTTGGGGGGGGGGGGGGTGTGGGGGGGGGGGGGGTGGTGTGTGTGTGGGGGGGGGGTTGGTTTCAGTGTTTCTTTCAGACTTTTTCCTCCCCGGAGAGGGGTGGGGGTACTTGAAATTTTCGGGGGCGGGGGTAGAGTTTTCTGGGAGGGGGCGGACACTGGAAAAAGTATATAATTATATTTCGTTGAATGGGACGGTAGACATGTTTTTTTTTGGGGGTGGGGGGTGGGGGCGGTGTGTGGAGGGGGTGGTGTGTGGGGGTGTGAGGTGGGGGTGGTGTGTGGTGGGGGGTGGGGGTGGGGTTGGTGTGTGGGGGTGGGGGGGGGTGGGGTGGGGGTGGTGTGTGGGGGGTGGGTTGGTTTTAGTTTAGAGAAAAGAGACAGCACTATCAGCCTAGCGCCCGTTGTACCCTTCCTCAACGGGCCATTTTTCTCGTAGTGTTTAAGATAATGCGGGATTTCAGGTTTTTCTGTGTTTTGATATTGATGTTTCTGGACAAAAATAAGCACACGCTCAAGCTCAGGGATATTATAATATTGGGTTTCATTGTAATCAGCAGAACATTTAGCATGTAATCAGCTCTATCATCGAACTAGATTCACGGCTTTTTTTTTTATTCGTGACGACTCAATATGTTCATTGATAGCCGAATGGTGTATTAGCAGAGTAAATATAAATAATACAAGTATTAAAGGAAACCTTTGTAATAAAAAGAAGTAAACATTTTAATGCACTAATAACAACAATTTAAAAAAAAAACATTTTAAAAACATTAATTGTACCAATGGTTGCGAAAATGAACGACGGATGTTTTTCACTGAATAAACATGTTTATTTTAATATTGCTAACTTCTTGCATTTAAAAGCTAATTAGTATAAATGTATTATATATTGTTTCCTACTATTTACGTACATTACTGCAATCCAGTCAGTTTAAATAAAGTATATTTCAGAGAAGAATATATCTAGAAAGACCGAAATATTTGCATAATAAGTGGGTCAAAATTGAGAGTGTAATAGATTCTTACTCGTGCTGATTTTTATTGGCATTTCTCCGAAGGGGAAGGGGGGGGGGTGAGGGGAGCTACCAGCTACAATATCGCAGGTGTGTCTGGGCACCGCCCTTTGTGTGGTAGCCCCACCTAATCTCTAGTAGACGGTGCTCATCAAACGAATGTAGGCTAAACCTGTCTATAAGCAAACAGTAAAATCATTTTTATATTTATTTTACAACATAAACACTTAACCCAAATACGTAAGCAACACGTCAAATTCCAATATTTAAAGCAACACACTTTTCCCGAACACACTAGAACATTCGTTAAATCCGCCCCCTCCCTTCCCATAACACACAAATTTTACTTTTATAAAGCGTTTTACCAGTCTGTGTTGCCGGGTTCGTACTTTGGCCTTCGAAGCGAAGGTATAAAAATAATTTTTTAGTACAAAAGATAGCTGGATCGAGGTGGTGCACATGATTGTAGGACCAGCTTATTGAAATGTCAGCAGGTTTTAGATGCAGGGTTTCTTAAAGACTGTGAATCGTTATCGTAACAGTTGCTTTAAATGTATTAACTTAAGAGTTCAAAAGGTGCTGAAAAATCTCGTTATATATGAATATATATATGTATGTTTAGGGGGCAGATAGCTCCCGCTTTACTTAAGGCCATACACCACACGTTTTCGACAGTTTACGTTTTTTTTTAACTAGAATGGGTTTAATATCTAACCTGAACGTTTCCAACCTCTACAGCCAACGGTTATCTAATGTGATAACAGCCAACGGTTATCACGATGTGAAGCATGGTACACCCCATTAAATTTTCACACTACTACGGACAGTGGCTATCTTCGAGCGTGTGGTACGTGCTTCATTTCCTACGAGGCGCCGTATAGTATACAGCAATATATCGGCCAAGCATTCGTGTACCCGCTGGTGTAGTGACATTCTTTTTTGTTCTACAAATAAGCAGGATAAACGTGATTTTCTACAAAGTAAAATTTCATGTCAAACTCCATTTAAGGGCATGCGCGTAAAAATAATGAATTGGGAGATATTCATTGATACATTTGACCAGGGGCGGAACTACAGTGCCGCCAGACTCCGCAATGCGGGGGGCCCCGCTTCATTTAGGGGCCCACAGCCGACCATAATATTTTTTTATAGTTTAAAAAAAATAATTTTCTTGCATTTTTGACTTGATGGTTGTTTTGTAAAATGATTATCGTAGCTGCGGTTGGATTATTTTTATTCTATAGACTCCACCCACGCTCTTGTATATTATTTTTCCCTTTGTTTTTAAACCACTGTGAAAGTCGAGTCCTCTTTCTCCTACAATCAATCTTATCAAAGATAAGCAAACGTTCAAACCACTTCCATGACTTATTTCCCTTTTTTAATAGTCAAATAGGGGTGCTCATAAGCTCTTTTTAATAGATTTGTGCTAAACAAACTAAAAAGCAATTACTTCGCTTAATTTTTTTTTTATAAAATACTAACTAAAGAATGACATTGTACAAAAAAGAAATGTATTTAAAATTAGTAATATAAATACAAAAAAAACATAAAAAAAACATAACTCGAGACACCACTACTCATACAAAGCTTTTATGTTTTATATTCTTTGGGCCGACTAAAGATCAGAGATCCTAGAGCAGAGATAAACTAGCAATATTCCAAGGAAACAAAAGCATTATTGGGGAAGACACAAAAAAAATACGACATCCTAATCAAACAACAAGCGACACCCTTATACGCGAGAATTAGTTGGGCCAGGGAACACAATATAATAGATATTCAAGATACATTTAGAAACCTACATAATAAACGCATTACACCAAAAGAAAGGGAAGTAGCATACAGATTGATTTTTAGTACAACTCCAGTTTCACGAAATACAAAGTCAAATCAAAATGTTAAAATAACATGTCAAACGTGTAAACAAAATATACAAGAAACTGAGAAACACATTTATTTAGATTGTATATCAGTACAGAAAGCAAAGCAAACACTTGCGAAAATATTAAATACCACCAATCAAATAGCCACAACAAATAAAGCAATCACACTTAATTTAATTAACACGACTAGACAAAGAACAGAAGACGAAAACAGACTAGTAGCAACAGTTATTTATAGATCGACTGTATGGCAAATTAGGAACAAATCCAGATATTTTTTTCACAAAATACACGGACATCGAGTTAAAAGAAATATTTCAAGCAAAGCTAAGACATAGACTGGGAACTCTCACTTAACTGGGGAAAAAATGTACAGGAAAGCAATCAATAAAGTATTAATTTTAATTTAGACAGTCTCAAGCCAAACATCACTCGATCAGCCCTCAAGTAAATTAACATTAGAACAGTCTTTTGTTTCCCAGGTTTTTAAAAGTGCACAACCTGAATGGTAGAAAGAGATACACACCTCACCCCCCACACACACATTCCCCCCCCCCCACTCAACCGGACAGGCGGATATTTCAAGGTAGCGTGCCTTCATCGCCAAGGGTCAATTTAATGTCATGGACATTTTTGGAATGATAGATCAGTATGAGTATTACAGAGACACTTCTCCCACGGTCGTTTCTATTTCTGTCCATGGGTGTCTACAATGTGAACTTTTGACTCCACAGCTAAGGACTGAGCACAGTGAAGAGAAACCGAGTTTGCACACCTTATTTTAGTCTAGTCTTATGCCATTTTATTTTCTCTCTTTGATTATTATATATGCAATTGATGTTCACATCTTTGATGCTGTGTAAAACTATCAAACAAATTACTATTACTGATTTAAATGTTTAAAACAATTGATTTAAAAAAAAAACTGTTTGAGGACTGTATAGATATAGATGTTTGAAAGAGAAGAATGTTTGCTTTGATGTGTCTCGTTGTAATAACATAACTTTTCCGATTGCTTAAAATTTGTATCATTTTAATTCTCTGTAATCACAAATTTATTTCAGCTCTACTTAAAAACCCAAATTCTACACCGCCCCCCCCCCCCGCCCCCTCACCCACCACGCCGAGGGAAAAAATCCCTTGAATCATCATTTAATTACACATTTGCATTTTCATTTTGTTTTTTATTTATTTTTTAATTTTTTTTTTATATTTAGACGTTTTGTATTAGATCTATGTATAAGTAAACCATCTTAAATGAATGAAAGTAGGCTACAAGTAAGAAAGAAATATTACTATTGTAAATCTGTATCAGTCCTCACAAGCCGATGATGAAAACTGTAATACTAAAGCGAACACACAACTGACGCTGTAAATTACATGTCTGAGGCAAAAAAAAAAAAAAAACACTGATGTGATGCCTGGAAGAAACTCTGTTTCTATTGTTTTCGTGTAAATAAATTTACGAAGGAGACTGTGGAAAAAAAATACCATGTTCGTATTTTGTGTTTATATATATATTCTAGCCGTCCCGGCCAGGCCCTGCACTGGCCTCTGTTAAAAACCTACCTGTAAATGACAGTGGCATGTGTGTTTCGTAATCAGCATGTACCCGGCATTGCCCACCCTAACCACAATCAACCAAAACACAAAAAGAGCCGCAAACTTAACACAAACAAACACAACACAAACACAACATTAACACAACAGAACCACAATACAACCCAACACAAACAAAACACAAACACAATTCAAACACAAAACGACACAAACCAGGAGGCTAGTATTATATAAAATTGTATATCTTCTTGTATTTTAAAGCAGGTGTCTATAAAAGAGCTTTCTGAAACCTATCTGTAAAGGAACATGACGTGTGTTCTTCAATCAGCATATACCCGGCATTGCCCACCCAAACCACAACCACCCAAACCACAACCAGCCAAAACCAAAACACAAAAAAGCAAACATAACATAAACGCAAACAAAAGTACAAACGATAACACAAACACAAACCCGACCACAAACACAAATACAAACACAAACCCAAAGAAAAAACACAAACGAAAACGAAAAAGAAAGAACAAAAACGAACCAAATCAAAACGCAAACGCAACCACTAACGCAAACCCAAACTTAAACAGAAAGAAAACACTAACGCTAACATAAACGCAAAGGGCTCACAGTCTAGCCCGGGGCGCCAAATTGCACCATGCTGGGGCGCTGGCCTAATCGCCTGTTTCAGCTTAATAAACGACTATAGTACCCCCAACTTGTTTTTTGCGGGGTGACCCTTTTTTTCTATTTCCGCCACTGCATTTGACCAATCATATTATAGTACAGTATATCAAAATAATTCACGATAGATTGCAAGTAACCACGTGTGCTAGGCCTGTCTTCGTTTGTTTACTTTATTTGCATATACTATTTTAATTGTTTTTTTTTAAAATTATACAACAATAAGTTTAATAATAGACATTTTGCCAAGAAATGTACTGTTGATTGTCATTGGAACACTATTAAACACTGTTTAGTACGCTTGATACTAAGCTGAAACAATGCAATTGACATGTCTGACATTTTGAAGAATGTACTTAGTCCATCCACTTCATCCCACTCATCACTTTCTCGCTAGTTCATAGTCTTTTTACGGCATGCTGTGACTTTACATTGGACTGCAAACGAAACATGTGTTATTTTGTATGCCCTTCGCTCCGTGTAGGGTTTGCTAGAAACTAATGTAAATAGTGGGTTGGATAGCTAATAGGCATTCACTTAGGCCCTGTCCTTACCCTATCTACACGGATGTGTTATTCACGGTAGAATGAACATTGATAATCTATGGCTCCGCCGATCTTTACGAACTTTCCAGCGGTGGGGAGGTGTGGGGTGGGGGTGTTTAGCCTCAAGCACTGTACTAAGGATTGTGCAGTAGGCTATTATCAAAAGGCAGTAAAATTGCGTAAGCTACAATTTAATTAGGAATAAACATTGCATTGAAGTGAGAAGACCGGCTAACAATCAGAACTGAATCTGGTTTGATGATAGTTGTTCTGAGAAAAATAATCGATTGATAGGGTGCGTAAGACTTAATAGTCATTTACTCATTATCTGTTGTATACATATTTTCTGCTTACACACAAAAATCTATCTAAAACTTACAACATAAATCAACTGGTATTTTATTAGTCAAATGGTTCTTCCACACATAACAAGACGCCGTTTTCTGTTTTCTATAAGAGGAAATTCACAGGGCCTTTTTCTGCCCTTCTTTTCACGTTTTCTCAACTTTGTTTTTACTCAAAATTCAACATTCAAATCGCTAAGGCTTTACAATCCTTTGTCAGACAAGACCGAAACATTCCACGTGCATTCAACATTATGCCTTCTACAAAACTACGTTTGGACATTAAGTTTACTACAATACTTTAGGAAATATTTATGTTTATGTAGCACCAACCCCTTATTTTTGTACACAAATGTAGTACAAATTTGTATTAAAAATAGAATAAGAGCCATCGCAATGAGTAAACGTAGAAATGTATAGTTTGGTTTGAGAAATCTGTACCAAAGATCTGTAACAAAGTTATAGAGATTAGAAAAGGTGTTAGTTTCCACACATTTTTGTGGCTTCCATGGCAACCAGTACTGCTAGTGGCGGCTATATAATTTTTTTGTCTATAGGTTAACAACTATTTATATATGAATTTATTTAACTCCCAGAAATGTGTTAAATAAATAAAAAATTCTATCTGTGGTGTCTATCCTCAAATTAGGAATTTATTTATAATAGAATGTTTTCCTTGTTAGCAAATCGACGCCAGAATTTGATGGCAAAACAAAACCAGAAGCAAAATGTGTATTTGAGTAATTATAACTTGCTCGTACAATCCACCCCACAAAACTGATACCTGCACCACGCAGCTTCTATATTACCCACCCCAAACAATTATCATATGATCACTTCCTAACCAACCACCACTAACACCAATCTCTACCATCACTAACCTTCTATTCACTACCCACACCCACCACCACCCTAACACCCTAACACCCACCACCACCATACCATTCACCCACACCACCGTCTTAACATCAATACTCAACGCCTACCACCCAACCATCCTTACAATCCCTATCCTTCCCCTCCTATAAACACCTATCCCAACCATCAACCCCCTACCCCCTATCCTTTAAAAAATCACGTGACTAAAGTCGTCATATTATAATAATGTAACATGCCCTCAAACCAACATTCTACAGCTTAAACAAATTGGGCGGTTCCTATCTGCATATCACGGTTGGTTAATTTTTACGCATGACCAAGGAGAAGAAAATAATCTGGGATTCCAAGAATCCTTGCCAGAACGCGACAGTGCAGAAGGCCACCAAGAATCTCTTGTCTACCTATCATGTGTCAGGATATTCCAAAGATGAAACTGATCATTTTGTTGATCTTGTGCCCATTTGCTCTGTCAGGTAAGAAATTAATATTCTTTTTTTTCTTTGCTTACCTCTAATTTGTGAATGTTTTCTATCAATTTATGGCAGGATTATATTTTTTTTTTGCAAATCACATATTCTTAACACACATACATAAATAATTTAAAAAAAAAAAAAAACAGAAAAAAAAAAAAAAAAAAAAAAAAAAAAAAAAAAAAATATATATATATATATATATATATATATATATATATATATATATATATATATATATATATATATATATATATATATATATATATATATATATATATATATATATATATATATATATATATATATATATATATATATATATATATATATATATATATATATATATATATATATATGCTGTACCGGCTAGGCCCTGCACTGGCCTCTGAGTTAAGGATCATGACTTGTGTACCCGGAAAGAACATATAGCCCTGAACCGAACTCTAACAACAAGCCAGACAACAATACAAACGAAAACACGACTAAAACGAACTTATGCACATAAGCTCTCTCGGGAAGTCCCGTAGCGCTAAATCGCACCCTGTCGGGGCGCCATTGGACGATCTGGATTCGATTTATGTGCGTCTATAGTAACAGTTATTTTTCACAGCCTATTGCATTTATTAAAACGTTTACTTCGTAGCGCCCACAGGATAGCCTAGGGCGCCAAATCAAACACTGCCGACTGAAATACCCAAAGCTTGTCCGCAAATGGAAAGAGAAATAAACATAGAGGACATTTAGAAAGTATTTAAAATATTCGTGTTTTACCTACCCAAAATGCATTTTATCAATCAACGCATTTTTAAATATATTAAATATTTTTATTTCACCGAAGTAATGTTTTTTTTAAAGAGTAAGTTAAAAAAATGTGATCAACCAAGGGAAGTAATTAGCAATGAAGGAAAATAGTCAAGTATTTTGTACACTTTTAAAATTTTATTGAAGGATAATACATTTTCTTTGACTTTAGTTTTTCCATGTGACGTTCATTAAAATGTTTAGTTTGGAAAATGGAACTAGTTTTTCAAAACCGTCCACATTATTTTTTAAATTATTAATGTAGATAAAAAATACTTAAGATGTATTACACTATGGCGATCAAGTGGATATTTTATTTACTTTATACCTCGGGTACCTAACTCATGTTAGTTAAAGTAAAGGCAGCTGGGCAAAGTGCTGACCACATCTTCCATTCATATACAGAGGTCAAGAAACATTCCTTATATTATGAACTCTATATGTCCAATGGATCGCCAGGTCTAAAAAAGGTTTCTTTACTTTTTTATTTTAATTACAACAGCAATGCTTTTGTTTTATTGACAGGTAATACGACAGCTTCACCCGGAATAATAGTGAACGGTAAGACTTGTTTACTGGTCTGTTGTGTGTTTGTGTGTTTTATTTCTGTTGTGTGTAGTGCTTTATTGTGTTCAGCTCTTTCAGTATGCTTGGTTGTGCTCATTGTGTTCTGTTGTGTTTAGTGTGTTTATAAGTATGTTTAGTGTATGTTGTTTATTGTATTGTGTTGCATTTAGTAACATAGCTGTATTGAATGTGTTCTATTGTGTTTTTGTGTCATAAAATTAGTTTTTGTTGTGTTTTATGAACTTCGTTGTGTTGAGTGTGTTCTTTTATATTAACTGTGATCTGTTGTGTATTTTAGTCTGACTTGTCTTTATAGTTTGGTGTTAATTATTTTCTCTTGCTACCAAATGCAAAGTTTCATTTTTTTCCTTATCCTATATTGTACTCAATAGATCAAAAATTTTTGTGCACTGTACAAAATCAAATTTGGAAAAGAAATTGCTCCCCTCGTTACCGTGAAGAAATAGACTTTTAATATGCTATTCTAATATATAAGAGCCCAAGTGGCACTTCTCTCTCTCTCTCTCTGTCCGCAAAATATTTTCGCAGTGTATCACATCAGAATCTTCAGCGATATATGGAGAACTTGATACGGATTTTTGTTGAAAATAATATGATAGATGTTTTATATGTATAGCCAACATTTTATTTAAAGAAGAAAATTAAAAAATAAAGGCGTATTTGAATGTAGAAAAACAGTTTTAATTATGCAACAGGAAAAGTGTTTATAGTTGTCAAAAAGAACCCACGAAAAAATGACGTCACTAATGTTTATACATTAACTAATGACGTCATCTGCTGAGTATAGAATAAAAAGAAAAGAACTATTTCATTCAAATTTGATTTAGATCTACGTACGCTATGAAATGTATACAATAAAATTTTTCCGGCCTAAACTTATAAAATGTATTTTATCTATTGGATTCTAGATCTAGATATTCTAGATCAAGACTAGATCTAAATCTACGCCAAAACTAGACGTAGACGCTAATAAGTCGCTAAGATCTAGATTTAGACTATCTACTCTAGAATCTATTCCAAAAAATAAATGTCTATATTAAGGAACTGGCTAATTTGGGATAAAAAATAATTTGAAAGAATATGCATATTCGCGTAAGTTAAGTTTTTTAAATACGTCTTTCATTCTCCATATTTTATAAGGTGCCTCAATAGCTGAGATGATAGTGTACCAAGCAGGTGGTGCAAGATCGAAACACACCAAGTCAAACTTTATTTTTAATTTTTTTTATATGTGAATTTCCGATTTTAGATTATAAACAAAGGAACTACTTCATTCAAATTTGATTTAGGTCTAGATCTATAGCTCTGTTCATCAAGACGTACGCTATGAAATATATACCATTTTATCGGTCAAACTAATACAAATTACTGTTTAGGTGCCGCACCGGGTGACACCCAACCTCGCTACGCCACTGTTACTAGGCATACTGTCTAGCTTTGCTCTTGTTAGAGAAAGCTGGTGAAATATTCGCAGACTTATTAATTGCAAGATAATTAAAACTAAAAACATTTCCTTGATAGTAGGCCCTAAAAATAAGAGACTATATTACATTAACTTTTGAAGTTTATGTCTACAACTTAATGAAAATAAAAACGAAATTCTTACCTTAAACGAATGCTATATTTCGTAGTTTTCTGTTTGAGTTATAAATAATTTTAAGGGGATATGCTCCATTTTTTTCTCTTTTTTACTTTCTCGTATATACGAAGTATAGAGAAAGTATTGTAATCGTGCAAAACAATCTCTTGAAATTTTAACAATTTTCACCGTATTACACCTCAGTCCTTCATCACATCCGAAGTATAGAGGACTTATTTTAATCGGGCAAAAATTATCAATCCAATTATCAAAATTAAGAGGTTTTATGCGTAATCCATTCTGAAAAACTGGGCTTTGCAATCCTGTCCGTATGTCTGTGTGTCTGTCTGTGTGTGTGTACACACGATTACTTGAGTACCGTTACAGCTAGTTTGATGAAATTTCATATATAAGTATTTTATCAAAATCGTAGATCCGTATCAACTTTTGAGCGATTTCCGATAAACGGAAATGGTACTTTTTCTACTTTGAATTTTTCAAAAGCCTATAACTTGAGTACTATTTCAGATAGATAAATGAAATTTCACATATAAGTAAAAGATCTAATTTTCTACCTTCTGTCAAATTTTTAGTAATTTCCGTTGACCGGAAGTAGTAATTTACGCTACTTCCGATTTCTCAAAAAACAAATGTAAATTTTTAAAGTACTAATAATATTGAGCACTATTATGCACTTTTTTATTTGGCGTTCACTTGGTGTGCAATTCTTTTGTCTACGAGATTTTATTCTATTTTTAAAACTTTAAGTATTTAAAATGGATTAAAAATTCATGTCTATAGCCCGAGTTCCCATCCCCTGTTGTTTTATATAGGAATATTCGAGAAAGTTTAGGGGAGATCACTCCCGGTTTATTTTTTATAATTTAACATCTAAAGCCTTTTGAATACTTTTATCATGTTTGGCAAATGAAAGTAAGTATTAAACAGCAAAATAAGAGTTGAAAACAATTTTGGTTGTCATGGAAACTAAAAAAACACTCCGCCATTTTAATTTTTTCGGTACTTTTAAATATGCAAAGGCTTTTTTATTTATTCAATAATAGCAATCAAATTTTAACTGCTTGTATTTCAGTATATATTTAAACTTTTGTCACTACAACTTTTTGAAATAGCTACTATTAAGAATTTTACAAGGTCTAAAATACAGTACCCTTTTTAGTATTCAAAAGTATCAAAATTTGCTTATTATTTACCTTAAACTTTTATTCTATGAAAGCTATCACAATTCACTCGAGACAAAAGTTTTATTTCTGAACGAAAAACACTTACTGAATATATGGTAGACATTGTTTAATAAATTAAAAAAGTAGTAGGCTTTTCAGTGTTTAAAAAGTGTGAACTGAGAAAAACTGCAAAAAGTAGCGAAAAGATATAAAATGTTTCGTAGAGAGCTTGTAAGATTGAGAAAGTAAGTATTGTTTAATTAATTGGGTCATAAAAATGGTAGTTTAAACAAGCATTTTCCCATTAGGTTTATTATTTTCTTAATACAAACACCAACAAATTCTCCAAAAGTGCAAGAAACCCATCAATACGAAAACAACAGAAATTTGATGATTTTTGTGAGGAGCATATCCACTTAAATTAATTTAAAAAATAACTACTTTTAAAAGTAACCTCCCTAGTACACAGACCGAATCACGTAGTCTTTGTTTACTTTTTTTCCACAAAAAAAATATGCTATGTTTTTATAAGAATTTATTTCATTGAGAAAATATATCGGCCCTCATGGTTTATTTCCTACTGGCAAAAAGATTTTTTGTTACAATATCATTTAATAAAGATTATCAAAATTATATATATATATATATATATATATATATATATATATATATATATATATATATATATATATATATATATATTATATATATATATTATATATATTATATATTATATATATATATATATATATATATATATATATATATATATATATATATATATATATATAAATATATATATATATATATATATATATATATATATATATATATATATATATATATATATATATATATATATATATATATATATATATATATATATATATATATATATTATATATATATATACATCCCCGATGTACAGGACGTATGTGTCACGTGTATGGTGATTTGGACACAAAGTATCCATCTGCAACAACTAATCAGGTAAAAATTATTTCCTTAGATAATTAACTCTGGTCGATCTTACAAAATTACAATTCGTATTCCCTTATCTTTATTTTTAGTACCAATGTATATCTTTCATGTTTGAAATGTATTTAGGGTTCATCCATAAATGACGTCACACTCGTAGGGGGGAGGGGGTCCGTAATTTTGTGACGATGTGTGATGAGGTGGAGGGGGGGGGGGGGGTTCAGATGTTGCGTCGTCACAATTTTGCATTATAAAAAAGCAATGTTAGAAAACGAATTTTAGACGTTATTTCGCGTTTTAGATAACTGTTTTAATAAATTGTAATAGTTTAGATAAGATTTTGGAAAAATATCGATGTTTAAAAAAAATTCAACTGCAATTTTGAGGGGGTGGGGGGGGGGTTGTAGGTTGAGGTATGACGTCATTTTAGGGGGGGGGGTCTGGCTTTTTGTGACGACGTGTGACGGAGGGGAGGGGGGGTGGTAAAAATCGTCCAAAAAAAGCGTGACGTCATTTATGGATGACCCCTTAAAGATGATTTAAATTCAATTTTTTTTCTCTAGGATTGTTTTAACGCTTGTGCATCTGACCCGAAGTGCACAGGTTATAATTTTGAAGACGGCCAATGCTCGTATAACTACATAGGAATGACAGAAAAGAACCCGGTTACTGACACGTTTGGTTTTGTCTACTGCGAATGTAGTGAGTGTACTGATTTTTTATTAGAACAACTGTACCATAAACTGGCCGTTCCGCCCGGCATCCGGATTTTAGCATAGCACTACGGCTCGATTACCTAATTCTCAGTAATCATAATGTGTAAATGATATTATCTTTTAAATTAGCCACTATTTCGAACCTGGCTATCGAGAGTGCTGATGAAGTAAAGCGTATGTTTCTGTGACCTAGGCATAATATGAAGAGATAGTATGAAAATTTACATGTCCATATGTCCTGACTTTTTCTAGCATAAGTCAGGTACCCATTAGAGCTAGGTGTGCTCAGTGCAGCCTAGACACTCGATCACATGATCTGAACTTGATAATTTAGGCTAGCAGAGTTCACTCTACCACCCGACCACGCCGTCCCATATTTAATCTAATGGGCACAGCTTCAGGCGTCACAACTGAAACAGTAAACATTTTATCTTCTAAAGCATGTTATGTTTTCACAACGTAAATTAAATGTACAAAAGCGTTTAGCTCCAAAAAGTTTCTCAGACTTTCTTTCTTTAATTCTATGACGGCCCCGTGTAATGCAGCTAAAATCTTT
Source organism: Physella acuta (assembly GCF_028476545.2). Taxonomy (NCBI): domain Eukaryota; kingdom Metazoa; phylum Mollusca; class Gastropoda; family Physidae; genus Physella; species Physella acuta. The sequence continues at coordinate 446,228 of NW_026731758.1, read as the reverse complement.
TTATTATAATAAGACTGAGAGCCATACTCATATTAGGTTACAGTAAGAAAATCTCACACGATTGATGCATTAGATTTTACATCCAACGAAACCTCACAAGTGACAGGACCGTACTGGTGCCGTTCGACCGTTGTGTCATGTTTTTTGGTGTGTAGTCAGCACACAGCACATGCTATCGAGGCAGCTAGAGAAATTAAAGTCTTTTATAACAGAAACCTTTAACGGGGTATTCTCTTATATACTCCATGAAGCAGGTGAATCCCCTGTTTCGTGAACCACGTACCAATTTCAGCTGGGTGATCTCGGGGATTTCGTACGAGTTTAAGCTAGGGTTTCGAACTCGAGACTTTCGGGTTAGCAATCGGATGGTCTATCATTCAACCACGACGTCCCATTTATATATGTATATATATATATATATATATATATATATATATATATATATATATATATATATATATATATATATATATATATATATATATGCGTATATTTATGCGTATATAAGTATATATTTACACATGGATTCTATTTCATTGTTTCCTAGCCCAACATTGTACGTCTGTGACCGAGCAGGAATCCATCACATTGAGCGTTGAGACATCTGAGGTAACTACCTCAAGATAATCTTCTTCATCAGTACCACATAATCATCATGGTGTAACCTTATTAAAGCTATTGTGCTGGAAGATCTAGCAGTAACTATTTGGGCGCTCACTTAATGAGAATATATTGCCATTTATAGGGAGTTCATTGACAGGTTTACGTTATATAATATTTGACCCATGTTCACGTTTTGTCACATAATACAATAGGGCTGGTAAGTAGGTCACCAACCAGTACTACGGCTCAATAAAACCGTGTCGGCCTTTTGTCTTGTCGGCCTTTTGGATGTCGGCATTTAGTCCTACACTCCAATTTTACATGGTGTTGCAAAATGTACTTGATATATCAAGTTTCTTTATAGTTATTTAAATAGTAGTGTATAATTTATGTTCTCCTTTTTAGTGCATTATTACATACAAGCTTGTTATTAAAACGTTTTTTTCTGAAAATAAGTTTTGTTAACTCTCAGAATACTTTTAATTTTATCACTTGATCACACTGTGATCCGCTGTGAACAGGATTGTTTCAAAGCTTGCGCGGCCAACCCAAGGTGTATGAACTACGGATTTGGTGACGGCAGTTGTGATCTTAGTGCTGTGAAGGGAGATCCCCAAGACACCGTCACGAACCAGAACTCACACGGGAAAGTCTACTGTGATTGTGGTGGGTGATGGGTTGGTGATAAAGTTGTGTGTACCATCAGTGTGGACATGACAGTCTTGACTTGGCAGTGTTGACATGACAGTACTGGCACAATATTGTTGACAATACAGTACTCACTTGACAGTGCTGACATAACACATTAGTGCTGACACGACACATTAGTGCTGACATGACCCATTAGTGCTGACACATTAGTATTGCTATATATCATTATCTCTGACTGGTTTATTTAGTTCTAACTAGTTATCCAAAGACATTAGCTAAAGTTGATTTTGTTTAACACGACTGAATTTTCGACAATACCAAAACTATTTTTTTTCACAATAGACGCAACAACAGCTGCACCGGCTACAACAGCACCTGCAACCACGACGCAAGCAGTGACAACCACGAGCCAACCAGCAACCACCACAAGATCGGCAACAACCACAAACAACCAGCAGACCACGAATCCTGCAACAACCACGAATAACCAAGAAGCAACAACCAGGAATAACCAAGAAGCAACAACCAGGAACAACCAAGAAGCCACACCAACAACACGAGCCCCAGCCCAGCGCTACTACGACTGCCACAGCTGTACCAGCGGCTGCAGCAGCAAGAAACAGAACTACCTGTGTCCTGCCAATGGGAAAATAAAGACTGGGACCAACACACGTTTTGTCAGGTGTAAGGGACCCTGCATGTCTACTGTCAACAAAACACCTTTTGGTGGAGGTGAGTAGATCATGAACATTTATCATTAAATAAGGTGCCAGTAATACTAATTTGAAAAACAATGTGATAACATTTTATGCACTGTATAGGCTGTTTATTGATGCGCTCGACTGTTAATACTTAAGTCTCCAATGACATCCCAGGACGGCCTATGATGTAGATTATGTAGAAACTATCAGGTTTTTTAAAATAAAATTAGTAGAAAACTAAATATTAATATAAATTTCTTATGTCAATGCTAACCATATCTAAACCTAACTTCTGCCTAAGTCCTACCATGGCCCCCAACCCTAATGTCTGAACTTAAAACTAAACCTGATTTTGAAATACTACCAATACCCTAACAATCTAATAAAACTGAAACATCCAGTGGTTGTTTTGATATTTTTTATGGCAATCTTTTCTCATCAATTAAAGTACACATGTCACAAATATTCATTTTTCTCAAGGAAAAACATGTTTGTAATTCTAAGGTTACTGTTCTATTTTTACCAGATGTGGTCCGTGGATGTTCAGACGGCAAGTTCCCAGGTCTACGTATCCCAGCCAATGGCTGCTTGACTCACAAGAAGGATGTCACGTGCTTTTGTACTGGTGACCGCTGTAACACCAGAAACATGGTGCAGGAGCAGAGCAGGATGGGATATGGATGGTGGATGGGACGTGGACAGCATTAAAAAATCAGGAGATAATGCTAGTGGACCGACACATAAATAACATAAAATATGTATAAAAATACATTTGATGATTTTCTAATATGACCTGAGTGTTTTATTTTTTGCACTATATCCTTTTGAATTTTGTCGTTAATTTCATAGTACATTGCTAAACTAATTATATAATTATGTGGTTTCGTGGCCGGCAGCTAGAGAGCAAGAATGAATTATGAATATTTCAAAATTAAAACAAAAATTAAAATATCAAATTGAAATTATTTCTATAATCTTTCCTTAACAAAGTTGAAGACTAAGCTTGATGTGATTAGTGTATGAATCTGTCAACATATTTTTGGTTTATAAAAGAGAATAAACTTATTAATTTGTTTTTGCAGGTTTACATAGAAAAATGATTTTAGTTAGCACACATGGTTTACAATCTAATAAATTGTGTCAAAGTAGGCCCTATATGCTAAAAACAATGTACGTTTGTTTTGTTTTCTTCATGAATAGAATCCAAATTGATATAGGTCACTGACAATGCATGTTTTTACAAATAAACTCAAATCATATTAAAAAACACCGTATTGTTAAAAAAATTTCAGGTAGGCCTATTAGAAGAAAAATAAACTAACCATTGTATTTTAATTTTGTTTTTGTTATTTCCATTTTTCGTAAACTATTAGCAACCGAATACACTAACTATTGTATTTCCCCTTTTTTGTAATTTCCATTTTTTCAACTTTTAGCAACGAAAAAATCTAACATTTTATTTTCAATTTAAAAAAAAATAATTTACGTTTTTTGTCAACTGGTTGAAACCAAATAAACTATTTTATTTTCTTTTTTTTTTAAATAACTTTTATTTATTTTTGACATTTTTTAACAACAGAATAAACTAACTATTGTATTTTCAATTTTTAAAATAATTTTAATTTTTAGTCAACTTTTAGCAACCAAATAAACTAACTATTATATTTTCAAGTTTTGCTTATTTCCATTCTTATTGCGCTGTAGTATGTTGTGAATACACTGACCCGCCGTTACGAATAATCAATTTCGTCACACAACATTTAAGACACACAACCACAAACTAGTTACAAAACACAATTGCAAATAAAATAAAGGCTCTTTACAATACTCAAATCGAGTGTACTCACAGTCTGTTGTAAATACTACACAATATAATGATATGTCTCAAGTCTCAATAAGGTAAGAATTCCAAACAGATTTTGTAATCACTTGATCAAAGAATACACTGCACATGTGTGTAAAATGGGCCGTCTAGATTGGTTTATCTCTTAAATTTCACATTGTCAGGGCTCATGTATTCGTTTCCTGAAGACGATGTTGCCCGTCTGACTGAGGTTTATAGTTCAGCTTTTTTATATTATTAAGTATTTTAACATTTACAATATTTTGCAATTTAATGAGTAGTCAGGGTTTTATTGCTAAAAGATTTTTTTTTTATTTTGCCCTGAAATATGGTCAAAGGGAAGGCACCAAATTAAAAATGTTTTAACACTATCTATGAGTTATCTCTAAAATAAAACACAATTTCCTTTATTGAGCATTTATTAGCTTTTCTTTATAGTTATTTAAATAGTAGTCTATAATTTATTTTCTACTTTTTAGTGCATTAGAACATAAAAGCTTGTTTTTGAAAACGTTTTTTATGAAATTTTTTTTATTTATTTTAGCCCGTTATATTTCTTCTCATAGTCTGTGAATGGTTGAAGTTTTACAAATGTTAGAACCACTAATTTAGATTCAGAGATTTTTGTTCAACCACTTTAAATGTATGACTTAAATAAAACATAAACCATTTACCGGACAGCTTACCTTGGTACCATTTCGCTGTTATGATTCAAAGACATCACCCACTCCCCGTCCCCGTCTACCAACCTTTGACCTCAATCCCTTTTACCTCACATTCAGTGATCTGCATGACTTGAGACAGCAACTTAATTTGGCCGTACGCGTCAAGAGCGACCTTTAGGGGGTGCCAAAAGTGGTAAAAAAATAAATTTAAAAGGCTCATTAGCTAGGCCATTCAATTATACACGGTCAAAGTTAAGACATTAAGCAGCTAGAAGTCTTCACACACTGATTCAACGGTTTTCTACATCAATTGTCTCTTTGGGACTTTCATTTATAAAAACTTGTTTTTATCAGCGTGTACACTTGACATCAATTTCAAAATGTCTATCATCGACTCAGCCCTCCCTCCTCCCGCTCAGCAAGCAGATTGAATAAAGGCAGTACAGCAAACTCCGTAGACCGTAAAGATATTATTTAAAGTTGAGCTGAGATAAAAAGAATCATGTGACATTTGACGTGCAAGCATTATTTTATTAACCAACATTGGCCCACACTTTAAAAAATGCCCGCATAATACAGACTCTATTCAGTTTAAGTATGAGCTCTACAAGCTCTGATAGAATTTAACGAAGTAGATGAAAGACTATATACAAATCTTAGAACGCTTATTAACTCCAAATATTAAAACTTCGGAGTATGGGGCTACGACACGGCTTTAAGTAATGATTATTGCCGAAATCAACATAGCCTTATATGTTCGCGCAATTCAATACGTATTAGACCACAATGCTTTTGAAAACATAATTAATCCGTAGCAAAGCCTGACAGCATTTCTAGCTATGTCAGGAACCAACCAGCCCACTTCAATGTTGAAACGGGTCTTGAACGATCATCGTGTTTAAAATAATGTGGGATATCAGGTTTTCCTGTGTTTTGATATTCTGGACAAAAATAAGCACACGCTCAAGCTCAGTGATATTATAATATTTGGTTTCATTGTAATCAGCAGAACATTTCGCATGAAATCAGAGCAGATATCGAACTAGTTTCACGTCTTTTATTTTTATTCGTGACGACTCTATATGTTCATTGATAATCGGATGGTGTATTTGCAGAGTAAATAACACAAGTATTAAAGGCTAAAGGAAACCTTTGTAATAAAAAGAAGTAAACATTTTAATGCACTAATAACATGAATTAAAAAAAAAACATTTTAAAAAATTAATTGAAGCAATGGTTGCGAAAATGAACGACCGATGTTTTTCAGTGAATAAACATGTTTATTTTAATATTGCTAACTTCTTGCATTTAAAAGCTTCTTATTATAAATGTATTCTATTTTGTTTCCTCCTATTTACGTTAATTACTGCAATCCAGTCAGGTTAAACAAAGTATATTTTCGGAGAAGAATATATCTAGAAAGACCGAAATATTTGCATAATACGTGGGTCAAAATTGAGAGTATAATAGATTATTACTCGTGCTGATTTTTTTTGGCATTTCTCAGAAGGGGGGGGGGGGGAGGGGCGGGGGTGAGGGGAGTTACCAATTACAATATCGCAGGTGTGTCTAGGCACCGCCCTTGGTGTGGTAGTCATGGATTGTAGTTGCCCCCCCCCCAACCTAATCTCTAGATGACGGTGCTCATCAAACAAATGAAGGCTAAATTTGTCTATTAGCAAACAGTAAACTCATTTTTATATTTATTTTACAACATAAACACTTAACCCAAAATACGCCAGCAACACGTCAAATTCCAATATTTAAAGCAACACACTCTTCTCGAACACACTAGAGCAATCACTAAAGCCGCCCCTCCCTTCCTCATAACACATTTTACTTTTATAAAGCGTTTTGCTAGTCTGTGTTGCCGGGTTCATACTAAGCGAAGGTATTTAAATAATTTTTTTAGTACAAAAGATAGCTGGATCGAGGTGATGCGCATGATTGTAGGACCAGCTTATTGAAATGTCATCAGTTATAAGCTGCAGGGTTTCTTAAAGCCTGTGAATCGTTAGCGTAACTGTTGCTTTAAATGTATTAACTTAAGAGGTCAAAAGGTGCTGAAAAATGTCGTTATATATGAATATATGAGCATGTTTAGGGGGCATTTAGCTCCCGCTTTATTTAAGGCCATACACCACACATGTTTTCTACAGTTTAAGGTTTTTCTTCTACTATGGGTTAACTATAGTTCTAATAGTAACACCATTTAGCTAACTAACCTGAACGTTTCCAACCTCTACAGCCAATGATTATCTGTTTATCGCGATGTGAAACATGGTACCCCCCCCCCCCCCATTAAATTTTCACACTACTACGCGGACAGTGGATATCTTCGAGCGTGTGTTACGTGCTTCATTGCCTACGAGGCACCGTATAGTATACAGCACTATATCGGCCAAGCACTCATGCACACGCCGGTGTAGTGACATTTTCTTTTGTTCTACAAATAAGTGAGATAAACGTTGTTTTCTACAAAGTAAAATTTGATGTCAAACTCCATATAAGGGCATGCGCGAAAAACATAATGAATGGGGAGACATTCATTGATACATTTGACCAATCATATTATAGTACAGTATATCAAAATAATTCACAATAGGTTGTAAGTAACCACGTGTGCTAGGCCTGTCTTCGTTTGTTTACTTCATTTGCATATACTCTTCTAATTGTTTTTTTTTAATTATACAACAACAATATGTTTAATAATTGAAATTTTGCCAAGAAATGTACTGTTGATTATCATTGGAACACTATTAAACACTGTTTAGTACGCTTAATACTAAGCTGAAACAATGCGTCATGGGCATGTCTGACATTTTGAAGTCCATCCCCTTCACCTCCCTCATCCCCTTCTTGCTATTCAACCAATGACCAGTTTATAATCTTGTTACATCATGATGTGATAGGCTTGAACGCGTTCATCAGACTTTACATCGGATTGAAAACGACACATGTGTTATTGTGTATGCCCTTCGCTCCGTGTAGGGTTTCCTAGCAACTAACGTAAATAGTAGATGGGATAGCTGATAGCAGGGGCGGAATTACAGTGTCGCCAGACCCCGCAATGAGGGGGGCCCACAGCATTTAGGGGCCCACAGCCGACCATAATCAATTTTTTTATAGTTACTTAATTTTCTTTTATTTTTGACTTGATGATTGTTTTGTTAAAAAAATACTGTAGCTGCGGTTATTCCCCAGTGTTTCTTCCAGACTTTTTTCTCCGGGGGGGGGGGGGGGGGGGTTAGGAAGGGCACTTGAAATTTTCGGGGGGGGGGGGGGGGGGTGGGGGAGGGACGGTTGATGAATAGATTTGAACTAAACAATTAAAAAGCAATTACTTTTCTTAAAAAAATACATACTAAGAAATGACGCAGTATAAAAAGAAAATGCATTTAAAATTAATAATATAAATACAAATCGACATAAAAATAAGCATTACGCGAGAAACCATTATATATGCAAAGCTATGGTGTTTCATATTCTTTAGACCGACACGTGGTCAAGACATAATACAGCAGACATAAAGTAAAACACATTTTTCAAAAAAGACTAATTCATTCACACACATGAGATGTTGTAATTTTTTTAATTGAAACAAAAAAAAAAACAACAACAAAGACCTGAAATGAGTAACCTCTTCTTCTTCGTTCTTAATTTTTAGTGTTGGAGGGGATCGAGCCTTATCTGCCAGAGGGTTTGAACTCGAGACTTCTTCGCATTTATCAACCATTAGCTTTGGCCGACTCGACTACGCCTCCATCACAATTAAAGATAAGTGTCAACTTGTTATGCGCCATTGAGGCCATTGACTCCGATTTCAGCCTGCTTTTATTTTTGGATTTGCTTCCATAGCCTTTGTCCAACCAAGAACAAGCTACAAGGCAGCAGTTGTTTGATTTTGGAGTTGTCTCTCATAGAAGAGCTGCTGTCCCCAGCTAACGAGCCTCATCTGCCCGAGGGTTCGAACTCGAGATTTTTCGGTTTAGCAACCATGTGCTTAACCGACTCGACCAAGCAGACCTGAAAAATGAGTAACATATGTTCATATTTTTGTTATATATATATATATATATATATATATATATATATATATATATATATATATATATATATATATATATATATATATATATATATATATGGGGGAGGGCTAAACAAATTTGTGGGGTGGCTATTTTTTCTTGTTCCGTGCCACTGGCTGATAGGCATTCACTTAGGCCCTGTACTTGACCCTATCTTCAAAGATGTGTTATTCACGGTAGAATGAACATTGGTAATCCATGGCTCCACCGATCTTTACGAACTATTCAGCGGTGGGGAGGTGTGGGGTGGGGGGTGTTTAGCCTCAAGCGCTGTACCAAGGATTGTGTAGAAGGCTATTATACTACAATTTAAGTAGGAATAGACATTGCAGTGAAGTGAGAAGTCTGGCCAACAATCAGAACTGAATCTGGTTTCATGATAGTTGTTCTGAGAAATACAATCGTTTGATAGGGTGCGTAAGACTTAGTAGTCATTTACTCTGTTGTATACATATTTTCTGCTTACACACAAAAATCTGTCTAAAACTTACAACATAAATCAAATGGTATTTTATTAGTCAAATGGTTCCTCCACACATAACAAGACGCCGTTTTCTGTTTTCTATAAGAGGAAATTCACAGGGCCTTTTTCTGCCCTTCTTTTCACGTTTTCTCAACTTTGTTTTTACTCAAAATTCAACATTCAAATCACTAAGGCTTTACAATCCTTTGTCAGACAAGACCGAAACATTCCACGTGCATTCAACATTATGCCTTCTACAAAACTACGTTTGGACATTAAGTTTACTACAATACTTTAGGAAATATTTATGTTTATGTAGCACCAACCCCTTATTTTTGTACACAAATGTAGTACAAATTTGTATTAAAAATAGAATAAGAGCCATCGCAATGAGTAAACGTAGAAATGTATAGTTTGGTTTGAGAAATCTGTACCAAAGATCTGTAACAAAGTTATAGAGATTAGAAAAGGTGTTAGTTTCCACACATTTTTGTGGCTTCCATGGCAACCAGTACTGCTAGTGGCGGCTATATAATTTTTTTGTCTATAGGTTAACAACTATTTATATATGAATTTATTTAACTCCCAGAAATGTGTTAAATAAATAAAAAATTCTATCTGTGGTGTCTATCCTCAAATTAGGAATTTATTTATAATAGAATGTTTTCCTTGTTAGCAAATCGACGCCAGAATTTGATGGCAAAACAAAACCAGAAGCAAAATGTGTATTTGAGTAATTATAACTTGCTCGTACAATCCACCCCACAAAACTGATACCTGCACCACGCAGCTTCTATATTACCCACCCCAAACAATTATCATATGATCACTTCCTAACCAACCACCACTAACACCAATCTCTACCATCACTAACCTTCTATTCACTACCCACACCCACCACCACCCTAACACCCTAACACCCACCACCACCATACCATTCACCCACACCACCGTCTTAACATCAATACTCAACGCCTACCACCCAACCATCCTTACAATCCCTATCCTTCCCCTCCTATAAACACCTATCCCAACCATCAACCCCCTACCCCCTATCCTTTAAAAAATCACGTGACTAAAGTCGTCATATTATAATAATGTAACATGCCCTCAAACCAACATTCTACAGCTTAAACAAATTGGGCGGTTCCTATCTGCATATCACGGTTGGTTAATTTTTACGCATGACCAAGGAGAAGAAAATAATCTGGGATTCCAAGAATCCTTGCCAGAACGCGACAGTGCAGAAGGCCACCAAGAATCTCTTGTCTACCTATCATGTGTCAGGATATTCCAAAGATGAAACTGATCATTTTGTTGATCTTGTGCCCATTTGCTCTGTCAGGTAAGAAATTAATATTCTTTTTTTTCTTTGCTTACCTCTAATTTGTGAATGTTTTCTATCAATTTATGGCAGGATTATATTTTTTTTTGCAAATCACATATTCTTAACACACATACATAAATAATTTAAAAAAAAAAAAAAAACAGAAAAAAAAAAAAAAAAAAAAAAAAAAAAAAATATATATATATATATATATATATATATATATATATATATATATATATATATATATATATATATATATATATGCTGTACCGGCTAGGCCCTGCACTGGCCTCTGAGTTAAGGATCATGACTTGTGTACCCGGAAAGAACATATAGCCCTGAACCGAACTCTAACAACAAGCCAGACAACAATACAAACGAAAACACGACTAAAACGAACTTATGCACATAAGCTCTCTCGGGAAGTCCCGTAGCGCTAAATCGCACCCTGTCGGGGCGCCATTGGACGATCTGGATTCGATTTATGTGCGTCTATAGTAACAGTTATTTTTCACAGCCTATTGCATTTATTAAAACGTTTACTTCGTAGCGCCCACAGGATAGCCTAGGGCGCCAAATCAAACACTGCCGACTGAAATACCCAAAGCTTGTCCGCAAATGGAAAGAGAAATAAACATAGAGGACATTTAGAAAGTATTTAAAATATTCGTGTTTTACCTACCCAAAATGCATTTTATCAATCAACGCATTTTTAAATATATTAAATATTTTTATTTCACCGAAGTAATGTTTTTTTTAAAGAGTAAGTTAAAAAAATGTGATCAACCAAGGGAAGTAATTAGCAATGAAGGAAAATAGTCAAGTATTTTGTACACTTTTAAAATTTTATTGAAGGATAATACATTTTCTTTGACTTTAGTTTTTCCATGTGACGTTCATTAAAATGTTTAGTTTGGAAAATGGAACTAGTTTTTCAAAACCGTCCACATTATTTTTTAAATTATTAATGTAGATAAAAAATACTTAAGATGTATTACACTATGGCGATCAAGTGGATATTTTATTTACTTTATACCTCGGGTACCTAACTCATGTTAGTTAAAGTAAAGGCAGCTGGGCAAAGTGCTGACCACATCTTCCATTCATATACAGAGGTCAAGAAACATTCCTTATATTATGAACTCTATATGTCCAATGGATCGCCAGGTCTAAAAAAGGTTTCTTTACTTTTTTATTTTAATTACAACAGCAATGCTTTTGTTTTATTGACAGGTAATACGACAGCTTCACCCGGAATAATAGTGAACGGTAAGACTTGTTTACTGGTCTGTTGTGTGTTTGTGTGTTTTATTTCTGTTGTGTGTAGTGCTTTATTGTGTTCAGCTCTTTCAGTATGCTTGGTTGTGCTCATTGTGTTCTGTTGTGTTTAGTGTGTTTATAAGTATGTTTAGTGTATGTTGTTTATTGTATTGTGTTGCATTTAGTAACATAGCTGTATTGAATGTGTTCTATTGTGTTTTTGTGTCATAAAATTAGTTTTTGTTGTGTTTTATGAACTTCGTTGTGTTGAGTGTGTTCTTTTATATTAACTGTGATCTGTTGTGTATTTTAGTCTGACTTGTCTTTATAGTTTGGTGTTAATTATTTTCTCTTGCTACCAAATGCAAAGTTTCATTTTTTTCCTTATCCTATATTGTACTCAATAGATCAAAAATTTTTGTGCACTGTACAAAATCAAATTTGGAAAAGAAATTGCTCCCCTCGTTACCGTGAAGAAAGAGACTTTTAATATGCTATTCTAATATATAAGAGCCCAAGTGGCACTTCTCTCTCTCTCTCTCTGTCCGCAAAATATTTTCGCAGTGTATCACATCAGAATCTTCAGCGATATATGGAGAACTTGATACGGATTTTTGTTGAAAATAATATGATAGATGTTTTATATGTATAGCCAACATTTTATTTAAAGAAGAAAATTAAAAAATAAAGGCGTATTTGAATGTAGAAAAACAGTTTTAATTATGCAACAGGAAAAGTGTTTATAGTTGTCAAAAAGAACCCACGAAAAAATGACGTCACTAATGTTTATACATTAACTAATGACGTCATCTGCTGAGTATAGAATAAAAAGAAAAGAACTATTTCATTCAAATTTGATTTAGATCTACGTACGCTATGAAATGTATACAATAAAATTTTTCCGGCCTAAACTTATAAAATGTATTTTATCTATTGGATTCTAGATCTAGATATTCTAGATCAAGACTAGATCTAAATCTACGCCAAAACTAGACGTAGACGCTAATAAGTCGCTAAGATCTAGATTTAGACTATCTACTCTAGAATCTATTCCAAAAAATAAATGTCTATATTAAGGAACTGGCTAATTTGGGATAAAAAATAATTTGAAAGAATATGCATATTCGCGTAAGTTAAGTTTTTTAAATACGTCTTTCATTCTCCATATTTTATAAGGTGCCTCAATAGCTGAGATGATAGTGTACCAAGCAGGTGGTGCAAGATCGAAACACACCAAGTCAAACTTTATTTTTTATTTTTTTTATATGTGAATTTCCGATTTTAGATTATAAACAAAGGAACTACTTCATTCAAATTTGATTTAGGTCTAGATCTATAGCTCTGTTCATCAAGACGTACGCTATGAAATATATACCATTTTATCGGTCAAACTAATACAAATTACTGTTTAGGTGCCGCACCGGGTGACACCCAACCTCGCTACGCCACTGTTACTAGGCATACTGTCTAGCTTTGCTCTTGTTAGAGAAAGCTGGTGAAATATTCGCAGACTTATTAATTGCAAGATAATTAAAACTAAAAACATTTCCTTGATAGTAGGCCCTAAAAATAAGAGACTATATTACATTAACTTTTGAAGTTTATGTCTACAACTTAATGAAAATAAAAACGAAATTCTTACCTTAAACGAATGCTATATTTCGTAGTTTTCTGTTTGAGTTATAAATAATTTTAAGGGGATATGCTCCATTTTTTTCTCTTTTTTACTTTCTCGTATATACGAAGTATAGAGAAAGTATTGTAATCGTGCAAAACAATCTCTTGAAATTTTAACAATTTTCACCGTATTACACCTCAGTCCTTCATCACATCCGAAGTATAGAGGACTTATTTTAATCGGGCAAAAATTATCAATCCAATTATCAAAATTAAGAGGTTTTATGCGTAATCCATTCTGAAAAACTGGGCTTTGCAATCCTGTCCGTATGTCTGTGTGTCTGTCTGTGTGTGTGTACACACGATTACTTGAGTACCGTTACAGCTAGTTTGATGAAATTTCATATATAAGTATTTTATCAAAATCGTAGATCCGTATCAACTTTTGAGCGATTTCCGATAAACGGAAATGGTACTTTTTCTACTTTGAATTTTTCAAAAGCCTATAACTTGAGTACTATTTCAGATAGATAAATGAAATTTCACATATAAGTAAAAGATCTAATTTTCTACCTTCTGTCAAATTTTTAGTAATTTCCGTTGACCGGAAGTAGTAATTTACGCTACTTCCGATTTCTCAAAAAACAAATGTAAATTTTTAAAGTACTAATAATATTGAGCACTATTATGCACTTTTTTATTTGGCGTTCACTTGGTGTGCAATTCTTTTGTCTACGAGATTTTATTCTATTTTTAAAACTTTAAGTATTTAAAATGGATTAAAAATTCATGTCTATAGCCCGAGTTCCCATCCCCTGTTGTTTTATATAGGAATATTCGAGAAAGTTTAGGGGAGATCACTCCCGGTTTATTTTTTATAATTTAACATCTAAAGCCTTTTGAATACTTTTATCATGTTTGGCAAATAAAAGTAAGTATTAAACAGCAAAATAAGAGTTGAAAACAATTTTGGTTGTCATGGAAACTAAAAAAACACTCCGCCATTTTAATTTTTTCGGTACTTTTAAATATGCAAAGGCTTTTTTATTTATTCAATAATAGCAATCAAATTTTAACTGCTTGTATTTCAGTATATATTTAAACTTTTGTCACTACAACTTTTTGAAATAGCTACTATTAAGAATTTTACAAGGTCTAAAATACAGTACCCTTTTTAGTATTCAAAAGTATCAAAATTTGCTTATTATTTACCTTAAACTTTTATTCTATGAAAGCTATCACAATTCACTCGAGACAAAAGTTTTATTTCTGAACGAAAAACACTTACTGAATATATGGTAGACATTGTTTAATAAATTAAAAAAGTAGTAGGCTTTTCAGTGTTTAAAAAGTGTGAACTGAGAAAAACTGCAAAAAGTAGCGAAAAGATATAAAATGTTTCGTAGAGAGCTTGTAAGATTGAGAAAGAAAGTATTGTTTAATTAATTGGGTCATAAAAATGGTAGTTTAAACAAGCATTTTCCCATTAGGTTTATTATTTTCTTAATACAAACACCAACAAATTCTCCAAAAGTGCAAGAAACCCATCAATACGAAAACAACAGAAATTTGATGATTTTTGTGAGGAGCATATCCACTTAAATTAATTTAAAAAATAACTACTTTTAAAAGTAACCTCCCTAGTACACAGACCGAATCACGTAGTCTTTGTTTACTTTTTTTCCACAAAAAAAATATGCTATGTTTTTATAAGAATTTATTTCATTGAGAAAATATATCGGCCCTCATGGTTTATTTCCTACTGGCAAAAAGATTTTTTGTTACAATATCATTTAATAAAGATTATCAAAATTATATATATATATATATATATATATATATATATATATATATATATATATATATATATATATATATATATATATATATATATATATATATATTATATATATATATTATATATATTATATATTATATATATATATATATATATATATATATATATATATATATATATATATATATATATATATATATATATATATTATATATATATATACATCCCCGATGTACAGGACGTATGTGTCACGTGTATGGTGATTTGGACACAAAGTATCCATCTGCAACAACTAATCAGGTAAAAATTATTTCCTTAGATAATTAACTCTGGTCGATCTTACAAAATTACAATTCGTATTCCCTTATCTTTATTTTTAGTACCAATGTATATCTTTCATGTTTGAAATGTATTTAGGGTTCATCCATAAATGACGTCACACTCGTAGGGGGGAGGGGGTCCGTAATTTTGTGACGATGTGTGATGAGGTGGAGGGGGGGGGGGGTTCAGATGTTGCGTCGTCACAATTTTGCATTATAAAAAAGCAATGTTAGAAAACGAATTTTAGACGTTATTTCGCGTTTTAGATAACTGTTTTAATAAATTGTAATAGTTTAGATAAGATTTTGGAAAAATATCGATGTTTAAAAAAAATTCAACTGCAATTTTGAGGGGGTGGGGGGGGGGGGGTTGTAGGTTGAGGTATGACGTCATTTTAGGGGGGGGGGTCTGGCTTTTTGTGACGACGTGTGACGGAGGGGAGGGGGGGTGGTAAAAATCGTCCAAAAAAAGCGTGACGTCATTTATGGATGACCCCTTAAAGATGATTTAAATTCAATTTTTTTTCTCTAGGATTGTTTTAACGCTTGTGCATCTGACCCGAAGTGCACAGGTTATAATTTTGAAGACGGCCAATGCTCGTATAACTACATAGGAATGACAGAAAAGAACCCGGTTACTGACACGTTTGGTTTTGTCTACTGCGAATGTAGTGAGTGTACTGATTTTTTATTAGAACAACTGTACCATAAACTGGCCGTTCCGCCCGGCATCCGGATTTTAGCATAGCACTACGGCTCGATTACCTAATTCTCAGTAATCATAATGTGTAAATGATATTATCTTTTAAATTAGCCACTATTTCGAACCTGGCTATCGAGAGTGCTGATGAAGTAAAGCGTATGTTTCTGTGACCTAGGCATAATATGAAGAGATAGTATGAAAATTTACATGTCCATATGTCCTGACTTTTTCTAGCATAAGTCAGGTACCCATTAGAGCTAGGTGTGCTCAGTGCAGCCTAGACACTCGATCACATGATCTGAACTTGATAATTTAGGCTAGCAGAGTTCACTCTACCACCCGACCACGCCGTCCCATATTTAATCTAATGGGCACAGCTTCAGGCGTCACAACTGAAACAGTAAACATTTTATCTTCTAAAGCATGTTATGTTTTCACAACGTAAATTAAATGTACAAAAGCGTTTAGCTCCAAAAAGTTTCTCAGACTTTCTTTCTTTAATTCTATGACGGCCCCGTGTAATGCAGCTAAAATCTTTTTATTATAATAAGACTGAGAGCCATACTCATATTAGTTTACAGTAAGAAAATCTCACACGATTGATGCATTAGATTTTACATCCAACGAAACCTCACAAGTGACAGGACCGTACTGGTGCCGTTCGACCGTTGTGTCATGTTTTTTGGTGTGTAGTCAGCACACAGCACATGCTATCGAGGCAGCTAGAGAAATTAAAGTCTTTTATAACAGAAACCTTTAACGGGGTATTCTCTTATATACTCCATGAAGCAGGTGAATCCCCTGTTTCGTGAACCACGTACCAATTTCAGCTGGGTGATCTCGGGGATTTCGTACGAGTTTAAGCTAGGGTTTCGAACTCGAGACTTTCGGGTTAGCAATCGGATGGTCTATCATTCAACCACGACGTCCCATTTATATATGTATATATATATATATATATATATATATATATATATATATATATATATATATATATATATATATGCGTATATTTATGCGTATATAAGTATATATTTACACATGGATTCTATTTCATTGTTTCCTAGCCCAACATTGTACGTCTGTGACCGAGCAGGAATCCATCACATTGAGCGTTGAGACATCTGAGGTAACTACCTCAAGATAATCTTCTTCATCAGTACCACATAATCATCATGGTGTAACCTTATTAAAGCTATTGTGCTGGAAGATCTAGCAGTAACTATTTGGGCGCTCACTTAATGAGAATATATTGCCATTTATAGGGAGTTCATTGACAGGTTTACGTTATATAATATTTGACCCATGTTCACGTTTTGTCACATAATACAATAGGGCTGGTAAGTAGGTCACCAACCAGTACTACGGCTCAATAAAACCGTGTCGGCCTTTTGTCTTGTCGGCCTTTTGGATGTCGGCATTTAGTCCTACACTCCAATTTTACATGGTGTTGCAAAATGTACTTGATATATCAAGTTTCTTTATAGTTATTTAAATAGTAGTGTATAATTTATGTTCTCCTTTTTAGTGCATTATTACATACAAGCTTGTTATTAAAACGTTTTTTTCTGAAAATAAGTTTTGTTAACTCTCAGAATACTTTTAATTTTATCACTTGATCACACTGTGATCCGCTGTGAACAGGATTGTTTCAAAGCTTGCGCGGCCAACCCAAGGTGTATGAACTACGGATTTGGTGACGGCAGTTGTGATCTTAGTGCTGTGAAGGGAGATCCCCAAGACACCGTCACGAACCAGAACTCACACGGGAAAGTCTACTGTGATTGTGGTGGGTGATGGGTTGGTGATAAAGTTGTGTGTACCATCAGTGTGGACATTACAGTCTTGACTTGGCAGTGTTGACATGACAGTACTGGCACAATATTGTTGACAATACAGTACTCACTTGACAGTGCTGACATAACACATTAGTGCTGACACGACACATTAGTGCTGACATGACCCATTAGTGCTGACACATTAGTATTGCTATATATCATTATCTCTGACTGGTTTATTTAGTTCTAACTAGTTATCCAAAGACATTAGCTAAAGTTGATTTTGTTTAACACGACTGAATTTTCGACAATACCAAAACTATTTTTTTTCACAATAGACGCAACAACAGCTGCACCGGCTACAACAGCACCTGCAACCACGACGCAAGCAGTGACAACCACGAGCCAACCAGCAACCACCACAAGATCGGCAACAACCACAAACAACCAGCAGACCACGAATCCTGCAACAACCACGAATAACCAAGAAGCAACAACCAGGAATAACCAAGAAGCAACAACCAGGAACAACCAAGAAGCCACACCAACAACACGAGCCCCAGCCCAGCGTTACTACGACTGCCACAGCTGTACCAGCGGCTGCAGCAGCAAGAAACAGAACTACCTGTGTCCTGCCAATGGGAAAATAAAGACTGGGACCAACACACGTTATGTCAGGTGTAAGGGACCCTGCATGTCTACTGTCAACAAAACACCTTTTGGTGGAGGTGAGTAGATCATGAACATTTATCATTAAATAAGGTGCCAGTAATACTAATTTGAAAAACAATGTGATAACATTTTATGCACTGTATAGGCTGTTTATTGATGCGCTCGACTGTTAATACTTAAGTCTCCAATGACATCCCAGGACGGCCTATGATGTAGATTATGTAGAAACTATCAGGTTTTTTAAAATAAAATTAGTAGAAAACTAAATATTAATATAAATTTCTTATGTCAATGCTAACCATATCTAAACCTAACTTCTGCCTAAGTCCTACCATGGCCCCCAACCCTAATGTCTGAACTTAAAACTAAACCTGATTTTGAAATACTACCAATACCCTAACAATCTAATAAAACTGAAACATCCAGTGGTTGTTTTGATATTTTTTATGGCAATCTTTTCTCATCAATTAAAGTACACATGTCACAAATATTCATTTTTCTCAAGGAAAAACATGTTTGTAATTCTAAGGTTACTGTTCTATTTTTACCAGATGTGGTCCGTGGATGTTCAGACGGCAAGTTCCCAGGTCTACGTATCCCAGCCAATGGCTGCTTGACTCACAAGAAGGATGTCACGTGCTTTTGTACTGGTGACCGCTGTAACACCAGAAACATGGTGCAGGAGCAGAGCAGGATGGGATATGGATGGTGGATGGGACGTGGACAGCATTAAAAAATCAGGAGATAATGCTAGTGGACCGACACATAAATAACATAAAATATGTATAAAAATACATTTGATGATTTTCTAATATGACCTGAGTGTTTTATTTTTTGCACTATATCCTTTTGAATTTTGTCGTTAATTTCATAGTACATTGCTAAACTAATTATATAATTATGTGGTTTCGTGGCCGGCAGCTAGAGAGCAAGAATGAATTATGAATATTTCAAAATTAAAACAAAAATTAAAATATCAAATTGAAATTATTTCTATAATCTTTCCTTAACAAAGTTGAAGACTAAGCTTGATGTGATTAGTGTATGAATCTGTCAACATATTTTTGGTTTATAAAAGAGAATAAACTTATTAATTTGTTTTTGCAGGTTTACATAGAAAAATGATTTTAGTTAGCACACATGGTTTACAATCTAATAAATTGTGTCAAAGTAGGCCCTATATGCTAAAAACAATGTACGTTTGTTTTGTTTTCTTCATGAATAGAATCCAAATTGATATAGGTCACTGACAATGCATGTTTTTACAAATAAACTCAAATCATATTAAAAAACACCGTATTGTTAAAAAAATTTCAGGTAGGCCTATTAGAAGAAAAATAAACTAACCATTGTATTTTAATTTTGTTTTTGTTATTTCCATTTTTCGTAAACTATTAGCAACCGAATACACTAACTATTGTATTTCCCCTTTTTTGTAATTTCCATTTTTTCAACTTTTAGCAACGAAAAAATCTAACATTTTATTTTCAATTTAAAAAAAAATAATTTACGTTTTTTGTCAACTGGTTTAAACCAAATAAACTATTTTATTTTCTTTTTTTTTTAAAATAACTTTTATTTATTTTTGAAATTTTTTAACAACAGAATAAACTAACTATTGTATTTTCAATTTTTAAAATAATTTTAATTTTTAGTCAACTTTTAGCAACCAAATAAACTAACTATTATATTTTCAAGTTTTGCTTATTTCCATTCTTATTGCGCTGTAGTATGTTGTGAATACACTGACCCGCCGTTACGAATAATCAATTTCGTCACACAACATTTAAGACACACAACCACAAACTAGTTACAAAACACATTTGCAAATAAAATAAAGGCTCTTTACAATACTCAAATCGAGTCTACTCACAGTCTGTTGTAAATACTACACAATATAATGATATGTCTCAAGTCTCAATAAGGTAAGAATTCCAAACAGATTTTGTAATCACTTGATCAAAGAATACACTGCACATATGTGTCAAATGGGCCGTCTAGATTGGTTTATCTCTTAAATTTCACATTGTCAGGGCTCATGTATTCGTTTCCTGAAGACGATGTTGCCCGTCTGACTGAGGTATATAGTTCAGCTTTTTTATATTATTAAGTATTTTAACATTTACAATATTTTGCAATTTAATGAGTAGTCAGGGTTTTATTGCTAAAAGATTTTTTTTATTTTGCCCTGAAATATGGTCAAAGGGAAGGCACCAAATTAAAAATGTTTTAACACTATCTATGAGTTATCTCTAAAATAAAAATACAATTTCCTTTATTGAGCATTTATTAGCTTTTCTTTATAGTTATTTAAATAGTAGTCTTTAATTTATTTTCTACTTTTTAGTGCATTAGTACATAAAAGCTTGTTTTTAAAACGTTTTTTATGAAATATTTATTTTAGCCCGTTATATTTCTTCTCATAGTCTTTGAATGGTTGAAGTTTTACAAATGTTAGAAACACTAATTTAGATTCAGAGATTTTTGTTCAACCACTTCAAATGTCGGACTTAAATAAAACATAAACCAGTTACCGGACAGCATACCTTGGTACCATTTCGCTGTTATGATTCAAAAAGATCAACCACTCCCCGTCCCCCGCTACCAACCTTTGACCCCAATCCCCTTCAGTGATCTGTATGACTGTAGACAGCAACTTAATTTGGCCGTACGCGTCAAGAGCAACCTTTAGGGGGGCGCCAAAAGTGGTACAAAAAATATTTAAAAGGCTCATTAGATAGGCCATTCAATTATACACGGTCAAAGTTAAGACAGTAAGCAGCTAGAAGTCTTCACACACTGATTCAACGGTTTTCTTCCTCAATTGTCTCTTTGGGACCTTCATTTATAAAAACTTGTTTTTATCAGCGTGTACACTTGACATCAATTTCAAAATGTCTATCATCGACTCCGCCCTCCCTCCTCCCGCTCCGCAAGCAGATTGAATCCGGGCAGTACAGCAAACTCCGTAGACCGTAAAGATGTTATTTAAAGTTGAGCTGAGATAAAAAAAGAATCGTGTGACATTTGACGTGCAAGCCTTATTTTATAAACCAGCTTTGGCCCACACTTAAAGAAATGCCCGCATAATACAGACTCTATTCAGTTTAAGTATTAACTCTACAGGCTCTGATTGCTTTTAACGAAGAAGATGAAAGACTATATATAAATCTTAGAACGCTTATAAAGTCTTAGAACTCCCAACATTAAAACTTCGGAGTGTGTGGCTACGACACGGCTTTAAGTAATGATTATTGCCGAAATCAACATATATGTTCGCGCAATTCAATACGTATTTGACCACAATGCTTTTAAAAACATGATTAATCCTGACAGCAATTCTAGCTATGTCAGGAACCAACCAGCCCTCTTCAATGTTGAAACTGGTCTTGAACGATCATCGTGTTTAAGATAATGTGGGATATTAGGTTTTTCTGTATTTTGATATTGATGTTTCTGGACAAAAATAAGCACACGCTCAAGCTCAGTGATATTATAATATTTGGTTTCATTGTAATCAGAAGAACATTTCGCATTAAATCAGCTCAGACATCGAACTTGTTTCACGTCTTTTATTTTTATTTGTGATGACTCAATATGTACATTGATAACCGGATGGTGTATTAGCAGAGTAAATATAAATAAAACAAGTATTTTAGGAAACCTTTTTAATGCACTAATAACAAGAATTTAAAAAAAACCCTTTAAAAAAATTAATTGAAGCAATGGTTGCGAAAATGAACGACGGATGTTTTTCACTGAATAAACATGTTTATTTTAATATTGCTAACTTCATGCATTTAAAAGCTTATTATAAATGTATTCTATTTTGTTTCCTCCTATTTACGTTCATTACTGCAATCCAGTCAGTCTAAATAAAGTATATTTTCGGAGAAGAATATATATATATATAGAAAGACCGAAATATTTGCATAATACGTTGGTCAAAATTGAGAGTATAATAGATTATTACTCGTGCTGATTTTTTTTTGGCATTTCTCAGAAGGGGGGGGGGGGGGAGGGAAGGGGGTGAGGGGAGTTATCAGCTACAATATCGAAGGAGTGTCTGGGCACCGCCCTTTGTGTGGTAGTCATGGATTGTAGCAGCCCCACCTAATCTCTAGTAGACGGTGCTCATCAAACAAATGTAGGGTAAACCTGTCTATAAGCAAACAGTAAACTCATTTTTATATTTATTTTACAACATAAACACTTAACCCAAATACGTAAGCAACACGTCAAATTCCAATATTTAAAGCAACACAGTCTTCCCGAACACACTAGAGCAATCACTAAATCCGCCCCTCCCTTCCTCATAACACATTTTACTTTTATAAAGCGTTTTACTACTCTGTGGTGCCGGGTTCGTACTTTGGCTTTCTAAGGTATATAAATAATTTTTTAGTACAAAAGATAGCTAGATCGAGGTGGTGCACAAGATTGAAGGACCAGCTTATTGAAGTGTCAGCAGTTATAAGCTGCAGGGTTTCTTAAAGCATGTGAATCGTTATCGTAACAGTTGCTTTAAATGTATTAACTTAAGAGGTCAAAAGGTGCTGAAAAAATGTGGTTATATATGAATATATGAGCATGTTTAGGGGGCAGATAGCTCCCGCTTTATTTAAGGCCATACACCACACATGTTTTCGACAGTTTAATGTTTTTTCTACTAGTATGGGTTTAACAATAATTCTAATAGTAACACCATTTAGCTATCTAACCCGAACGTTTCCAAGCCCTACAGCCAACTGTTATCTGTTTATCGCGATATGAAACATGGTACCCCCATTAAATTTTCACACTACTACGCGGACAGTGGCTATCTTCGAGCGTGTGTTACGTGCTTCATTGCCTACGAAGCACCGTATAGTATACAGCAATATATCGGCCAAGCACTCGTGTACACGCCGGTGTAGTGACATTCTCTTTTGTTCTAAAACTAAGTGAGATAAACGTTGTTTTCTACAAAGTAAAATGTGATGTCAAACTCATACTAAGCTGAAACAATGCGTCATGGACATGTCTGACATGACTGACATTTTGAAGAATGTACTAAGTCCATCCACTTTATCCCACTCATCACGTTCTCGCTATTCATGTGACTTTACATCGGACTGCAAACGAAACATGTGTTATTGTGTATGCCCTTCGCTCCGTGTACGGTTTTCTAGCAACTAATGTAAATAGTAGGTGGGATAGCTGATAGACATTCACTTAGGCCCTGTACTTGACCCTATCTTCACGGATGTGTTATTCACGGTAGAATGAACATTGATAGTCTATGGCTCCACCGATCTTTACGAACTATTCAGTGGTGGGGAGGTGTGGGGGGGGGGGGGTGTTTAGCCTCAAGCACTGTACTAAGGATTGTGTAGACGGCCATTATCAAAAGGCAGTAAAATTGCGTAAGCTACAATTTAAGTAGGGATAAACATTGCATTGAAGTGAGAAGGCCTGCTAACAAACATAACTGTATCTGGTTTCATGAGAAAAATAATCGATTGATAGAGTGCGTAAGACTTAATAGTCATTAACTCATTATCTGTTGTATACATATTTTCTGCCTACAGACAAAAATATATAAAAACTTACAACATAAATCAACTGGTATTTTATTAGTCAAATGGTTCTTCCACACATAACAAGACGCCCTTTTCTGTTTTCTATAAGAGGAAATTCACAGGGCCTTTTTCTGCCTTACTTTTCACGTTTTATCAACTTTGTTTTTACTCAAAATTCAACATTCTAATCTCTAAGGCTTTATAACCTTTTGTCAGACAAGACTAAAACATTTCACGTGCATTCAGCATTATATCATCTACAAAACTACGTTTGGACATTAAGTTTACTACAATACTTTAGGAAATATTCATGTTTATTGTAGCACCAACCCCTTATTTTTTACACAAATGTACTAAAAATTTGTATTAGAAATAGAATAAGAGCTATCGCAATGAGTACACGTAGAAATGTATAGTTTGGTTTGAGAAATCTGTATCTTTCATCCGATTTTAAAAATTTCTGATGGGAACAAAGTTATAGAGGTTAGAAAAGGTGTTAGTTTTTACACTTTTTTGTGGTTTCCATGGCAACCAGTACTGCTAGTGGCGGCTATATAATTTTTTTGTCTATAGGTTAACAACTATTAATATATGAATTTATTTAACTCCCAGAAATGTGTTAAATAAAAAAAAAATCTATCCGTGGTGTCTATCCTTAAATTAGGAATTTATTTATAATAGAATGTTTTCCTTGTTAGCAAATCGACGCCAGCATTTGATGGCCAAACTAAACCAGGAGCAAAATTTGAAAATTTGTATAACATTGTGTGGGGTGAATGTATGTTTCGAGTGGAGGTGTAAAAAGGCTATGTAGGAATATAAATCTAAAAAATATTGTGAGCAGGCGCATGCGCAAAAGAAAGGAGGAAGTGCAGGTGATTGAAAGTGAAAGCCGTTGTTTTTGGTAGTGTAGCTGCTGTATCTGTGATATCAATAAAATTTTAAAATCAGCAGTGATGCGGTTTGTATTTGCCTTTAGTTTGTGCCATGAAGTTGGCCGTACAAGCAGGGTGTGACAAATATATTTTGAGTAATTGTAACTTGTAACCCAACAGATCTGACACCTGCACCTCGCAACTTCTATATCACCCACCCCCTAACAATCATCATATGATCACTTCCTTACCATCCACCAAGCTCTACCATCACTAACCTTCTATTCACTTCCACCACCCTAACACCCTAACACCCACCACCACCATACCATTCACCCACACCACCGTCCTAACATCAATACTCAACGCCTACCACTCAACCTTCCTTACAATCCCTATACTTCCCCTCCCATAAACACCTATCCCTACCATCAATCCCCTACCCCCTATCCTTAAAAAATCATGTGACTAAAGTCGTCATATTATAATAATGTAGCAAAGCCCTCAAACCAACATTCTACAGCACAAATTGTGCGGTTCCTATCGCGCGCTGCTTATCACGGTTGGTTAATTTTTACGCATGACCAAGGAGAAGAAAATAGTCTGGGATTCCAACATCCCTTGCCAGAACGCGACAGTGCTAAAGGCCACCGAGGATCTCTTGTCTACCTATCATGTGTCAGGATCTTCCAAAGATGAAACTGATCATTTTGTTGATCTTGTTCCCATTTGCTCTGTCAGGTAAGAAATTAATATTTTTTTTTCTGTGCTTACCTCTAACCTGTGAATGTTTTCTATCAATTTATGGCAAATCACATATTCGTAAGACACATACATATATAATTTATACATATGTGTATGTACATATGCTTTTGTTTTATTGACAGCTAATACTACAGCTTCACCCGGAATAATAGTGAACGGTAAGACTTGTTTACTGGTCTGTTGTGTGTTAGTGTGTTTTATTTTTGTTGTGTGTAGTGCTTTCTTGTGTTCAGTTATTTCAGTATGCTTGGTTGTGTTCAGTGTGTTATGTTGTGTGTAGTGTGTTTATAAGTATGTTTAGTGTATGTTGTTTATTGTATTGTGTTGCATTTAGTAACATAGCTGTATTGAATGTGTTATATTGTGTTTTTGTGTCATAAAATTAGTTTTTGTTGTGTTTATTAAACATTGTTGTGTTGAGTGTGTTCAACTGTGGCCATTTGTGTATTTTAGTCTGACTTGTCTTGATAGTTTGGTGTTAATAATTTTCTCTTGCTACCAAATGCAAAGTTTCATTTTTTTTCTTATCCTATAT